>NW_027106005.1:578292-591166 GCF_000696795.3 Halyomorpha halys
TAAATAAATATAATAACATAATGATAAAATAATATATATAATATTTACAGAATCGACCTGAGGATCCCTGAGCCCACTCTATCCCCCACGTGTGAGAGGTAGAGCAGAGCTCAAGAGATCCCAGCGCATCCCTCTCGCCGCATCACTGGTAATGAGCCAGTGGAGGCTGAGCAAGTGCACTAAAGCCAAACTATTTATTATGAGACAACGTTTCACCCTACCTTGCAGGGCTTCATTAGCGCTAAAAAAAATATACAAAAACTAAAAAAATGCAACAAAGTAAGAAAATAAATAACATGAAATTAAAGTAAACTAGGGTGTGGTTAAAAATGATTTCTGTTTGAGAAAGGTGACACCCCTAACATAATAATAATAATAATACACTCCACTCAGGGAGAGGGACGGAAGGCATGATGAAAGAGAGAAGACATCATCGAAGAACAAGTCTTCAAGCAAAGATCAACCACTAAGCAACCTACATCTATTATTTTTTGTAATATAATGTAACCTAAAATCAAAATTAATTCAACTAACTCTATTGTTTAACTCTTTGGCTTATCCACACGTTATTATTTGTCTTTTAAATCATTTCTAGAAAAGAGGCTTATTTCTCTGTATCACCATTCTTCATTTATTTTAAAATCCATCAGATACAGTCTGCACCATTTATTCAAACCTACTAAGATAACATTAACATAGAATTAATTTGGGTAATATCTCCCAACGTTTACTCCGGAGGATATCTAAATTATACAATTTAAAAAAATATGTAAAAACTTATTTAAAACTTAATATAAAAATAAACATTGTAAATTAGAGAAATAGGATGTATAGAGAAAAGAATAAATACACTTTCTTTCGAAGTTAATAAATTTTATAAATTTCAAAATTTTTGTTCGTTCATTATAATTTATATAATATAAGATAACATTGACATACAATTAATTTGGGTAATATCTCCCAACGTTTACTCCGGGGGATATCTAAATTATACAATTTCAAATATGTAAAAACTTATTTAATTTATTTAAAACTTAATATAAAAATAAACATTGTAAATTAGAGAAATAAGATGTATAGAGAAAAGAATAAATACACTTTTTTTCGAAGTTAATAAATTTTATAAATTTCAAAATTTTTGTTTGTTCATTATAATTTATATAATATAAGATAACATTAACATACAATTAATTTGGGTAATATCTCCCAACGTTTACTCCGGGGGATATCTAAATTATACAATTTCAAATATGTAAAAATTTATTTAATTTATTTAAAACTTAATATAAAAATAAACATTGTAAATTAGAGAAATAAGATGTATAGAGAAAAGAATAAATACACTTTTTTTTCGAAGTTAATAAATTTTATAAATTTCAAAATTTTTGTTCATTCATTATGATTTTTTTTACTATTTGAGTTATTCTGACCGCATCCGGACCTTCTATATATTACTTACAGTCAATTAAGGATATTTTAATAAAAATTATATAGTTAATGAAATCGTTTTAAATAGTTTCGGATCAATATAGAAGAATGATAAATTAGTACGTTTTTGTCAAATTAATTTTTTAAGTTAAGAAAATTGTTAAACAAAGCTATCTTCTCATTGCCCCAGACATGATTTTATGAATTTCTATATCTGCGAGAATTGCTTTCAAGAGCTGTGTGGCCCCAATCGAAGTGTTTGCTCTAGAGATTAGACCAAGAACCACGGGATACACCATTTCCTGCGTAGAATAAAGGAAATTCTTACAGGACCTGCAGACCCTTGGAGTACCACTCAGGAACCCCTCAACGCCTCTTATAGGATTAAGACAGCGCAGCTCGATGTCTCTCGAGGCCCTCATCTTCTTAAGGGAGATTAATCTTTGGGACTAACCCTACCTCCCTTCTTCTTCTCATCCCATCCTTAATTTTGTATTTCCTAAATGAAAGAGAGAGAGAAGTCTTACTTTTAAATAAATCTCTCATTATTCAGCTTTTGTCCGGAGTGAAGGTACCTTTCAACACGGCCTTTCTGATTGAATAAAGTTTTCAGCTCATTGTATTAACGGTAAATGGGAACTGAATTGATGGTTTAGCTATCTATCTTATTTCAAAAATGAAAGAAAGAAGTTTAATAAATACTTTAATTCTGTAATCATTAGCTTTAATAGAGACGTTTTGACGAAACTTTAAAAAAGTTAATTGAACTTATAACGTCAAGGTAAAGTAAGTATATAAATATCCTAAGTCTAACTCATATATTAATAAGTATTTATTTATAAGTCTATAGACTTATAAAGAACAAGTTGTATGACCTCGAAACGTAAAATAAAAAAAAAAACAAAAAAACATTCCTTTTTTAATTTCATAGTCCATTTATTACAAGAGCCCAAGAGGAGAAAAAACTCAGTTACTTCACCCCTGTTCTTGATTACTTTAATGAGCACTATCCATAATTACTAATCAAAATTGATGAGTCTGTCAAGTATAGATAGGTAGGGGGGGGGGGGAAGTGTTTCAAAACTTTGAAATGAGATGTACTTCATTAACTTTAAGAGGGATACCGGCCTGTAGAGAAGCTACCCTTTGGAATCACCCTAATAACATTTTTAGATTAGAAGGTTTCGTGGCAATCTTCTTTTCAGACGCCTTGGAGGATGGTCAGGAATGGAAGAGGAAACAAGGTTAGAGACTAGCGGATTTGGGTGGTTAGGGAGTTTATAATGGAAGGAATGATATCTGGTTCGGCTAGATCGGTTACATAAAGAACATTAAGGTCCTTATGGATGATTTTATTTGTGACAAAGTAAGGAGCATTGAGGATTTTACGAAGGATTTTGGATTGTAAGGATAATTTTCTTCTTACATTCCTAATTTTAATGTTACTATATTCCCTTTATATTATTGTATACAGTTTCAGTATTCTTATAATATTACACTGTTCATTTTGTTTTTAACCTCACCCACGACCTTTCAATATTTTAGTAAAACATTAAATTTGAAATAAAATTCTAATTATTAATTTAACATATTCTTTTTTTAATATTGTTTTATTATTATAAAAACATCAATTATAATTTTATATCTAGTAAAGTGAGTACATTTTAATAATTATTATCTTTATTAAAAAATCATCAAATTTTATTTTTTACCTGTCAGAAAAATTCTTATCTTTATGGATGGTTTTACTAGTAACAAAAGGAGGATTTTACGAAGGATTTTGGATTGTAAGGATTGGATACGAGAGGGATTCCAAGGTTTAGTGGAGCCCCAAAGCTCAACTCCGTATGTCCAGATCGGCCTTATTACAGTCATGTAGATCAGTCTCAAGATCGTTTGTCTACCAAGTGCTGTCATAGTCGGATTCGACCTGCAGTTTCCTGTCTTTCCAGTCTTGTGTGAATATTCCATGTCAGTCGTTTGTCCAGATGTAGTCCAGGGGTAAGAGAAACATTATTGAAGGATAGTGTAGGGCAGTCAGTAGGTTAACGAGGAAGATTAAAGGTGCTTATATGGGATTTATTTTTATTCTTCAATTTCGGCACCATTCTTAGATTGTTGTGATAGTTTCAAAATGTAAAAAAAAAAATCATTTGGATTTTTTTTTATTATTTTGTTAAAACTACCAACAACATTAGAAAACCTAATATAACAACATTTGAAGTAGACTAAATTTAGTAAAACATGAGCCCTAACAGAGCTGTTTATATTCAAAAGTTACGGAGATACAGTTTTTTAAAAAGCAATATTTTATGAAATATATATTGAAAAATCAGTAGTTAGTATATTTATTTTGAGAAATCTATATCTCAGGAGCGATAAGATGTACAATTGTATATAAGCATTCAAATTAAAGTTAACTTAATGTGCTTTAAGTATTTTATGACATTAATCCTTAAAGGATTATTAGTTTTTATGATATATATAGCTAAAATAAATCGATTTATAGATTTTCGGTTTCATATGCAAATAGAAAAATAACTACTAAGATCGCCCTATTAAGATATACGTTATAAACTACTTTATAGTAAATTAAACTTTCTTCAATTTGATTGCTGAATATCTGTACGACCAATGGTTCTTGAGGTATAGTTTCCTAAATCAACAAGTTTGTCCAAACTACTAATAATTAAAGGTTTCATTTACACGAGATTAAACCTCGACATATAAATTATTATTTAAAGCAAATCAAATTGTTATAATAGCCACAACTATCAGGCTGGTATAGTAATAAGAACATATACAAAAATCAAAACATTGGTGATATTTCTTTTAAAAATTGAGATGTCTCAACTGTTCTATTTAATGGACCCTGAGAACTGTAATAAACATCATAAAACGTTGAAACTGCTTTATTTCATAATATATCTTTATTTTATATTGAGATATCTGTTCCACATAAATATTAGTTTTTGTGGAGTACTAAGGAAAAAATATACTTAGCATATTATTGCTTTTGGTCTAATCAATTTTAAAAATTGTTTCAAATATTCGATTACACTTTATATCCACTCAGATAAAATTGGAGTAAAGGTTGGGAACAACACGAGATCAAAAAATAAATTTTGTACAGAAGAGGTGGGGAGAATTATTTTGTTAATATTCTGGCATTTTCAATTAAAATTCTACCAATTTAATTCGAATGCGGTTTCTATATTAAAAAAAAGTGTTAAAATGGATTTACGCCGTTTTGTCTCAAATAGTTCATGTATAATAAGGAGATAGGGGATTCACTAAAACCAATAATGCCGGACGCCATAGAGAATGGATTCATTGATTATAACTAATCAGTTATACTAAATCGATTTTATGTCAATTCAATTAAATGCCAAGACGTTGACTTATTTACTGATTGAAAGAATCATGGCTTAGTTCGAGTATGTTTGAATGATTTTTTTATAATAGATTTGCTCTAATTTATCAATTAAAATATAAGAGAGCGAATGATATAAAGTGAAAGCGATCCAAAAATACGCTTAACAGAAATATATTTTTCCTCAAGAATATTCATTAGATACCCGTAGCAAAGGAAACTAAAATAAATGAGAGACAGGTGTCAAAGAAACTCTGTTAAAACTGAATAACCAGGTTGTGAATTAAAAGTTGAAATAGAGCCGGGCCGGGAGGGGAAAGGGGTTGCAAAGGTGTTTTACCTTTGTTCTGGGAATAAAGGAGATGGGGGGGGGGCGGAGAGGGTTAATTAACCCCCGGGACGAATCTTGGCAAGTGATTATTTCCAGGGTTACTACAAGGGGCTCACGTTAGTCTGTTTTATGCCCTTCTTCGGCCCGTGGGTCCCGGCTCTGTCTCTTTAAAAAGATCTCATTTGCATCGGCTTTGAGCTGGATCCAGCACTTGCGCCGAATTACCCCGTGGAATAAACATTAACCCTTTGATGTTAGATAATGCCTGCCTACCGGGAATTCCAAACTCTCATTTACGTCTGGATGAGCGTATCTCTTGCCTAGTCCACATGTATGCATTCACTAAATTAATCCATAAAATATGTAAGCTTATGCGTAGTCTTGTCCTGACTAATGTAAACTCTTTTACATCCCCTTACTTTGTATAGAATATACAGTAAGGAAAAGTATTTCGATCGTCAAAATGTTTTCATAATGTTCCGATGTTCTGAACGTGAGTCTAGCTGGAAAACAAAAATTCCTAGGAAACTGACATTACATTTTTAAGACAGAAATATGTCTGGGATGTTACATCAATTTTTTTTTTGTTAAAATAGGCTTGCAAAAAGTTTAAGAGTTTTTCCAATATTGCTTTAAAAATTATGACTCAACATGTCCAATCAATGTCAAAATGATTTATCTTTAAAATCAGTTAGGTCCTATCTTCATTAAAATAGTATGAGAAGGCTTCAATGACAAATCCTTAAAACAACTTCCTCTAAAGAGGAATTTAATTTTTATTATTTAAAATAATTAAACCAACAATTATTGTTAGCAGTAATAAACGACGAATAATGAAATAATTTGATGATTGATTAAAGAATAAATTGGATTTTACCCCACATTCTAATATAAATAAAGAAATCGGAAATAGCCGAGAGCACCCGATCTCTTGCGGTCCTATTCCTTAGTACATGGATTTGTTATATTTTGTTAAAGTGTTGTATTCTAAGCAAGAAAACAGTTGATAATCGTTTGTCAAATCTTACGAAATACTTTAATACAAATTTTCAAACAAAATTTTTTACTTTAAATGCTATTTATTTGAAAAATAAAATGATCATCCTTCATTGTTAGGAGTAATAAAACGTATTTACATATAAAATATATAATAATTTGATAAATATTGTTTTAGGATGGTTGTTATGACAATAGTCAGATTTTACATTTACTTAGCTATATATGAAATATATCAAGAAATAACTGTTTTAAAATGAACAAGGATTTATTTTATCATAAATTAAAATAGTGATAAAAGTTTCGTGATAAACTTCCGTTAATTGAAAAAAAAATTAAACGTGGTGTCATACACACTTACTAAGCAAATAATAATTTTATCTTAAATATAGGAGCAGCGCAGGTTCGAATCCAGTCAAAGCAAGTAAATATAAATTCTATCTCAGGATCACAGAATGCATTTGACATGGATAACCCTTTCATCCTGCTCTTGTGGGTTGGAGTGCATACGTCAAACATAGTTTAAGTTTCACCTTGCAATGAACATTTCTCCCTAATTTATTCCAAGAGCACAGTTGAAAAAAAAGTTATTTCTCCCCAACTATTTATTACTTTAATGAAAACTGTGCATAGTTAGTAATATAAACTGGCGAGTCTGCCAAGTATAGTTAGAGGGAATAAAAAATGGTGGCTATTTCGAAACGTTTAAAAAAAATAATTTTTCATTCGGAGCTCTATCTATAGAACTACCTACAACTATAGAAAACCTGATATAACCTAATGTAAAAAAGAGTTAATTTGCTAAAATATGAGCCATAAAAGAGATATTTACGTTCAATAGGTGCTGAGATATAGCTTTTTAAAAAGTTGTTTCAAAAATTCAATGTTTCGTAAAACATCATTAGTAGGCGAATTTATTTTGGGAAATTTATATCTAAGGAACCATCGTCAATTACTACTCAACTTAAATCTAGTTTATTGTTCTATAAAATAGTTTATGACATTTATCTTCATAGGAGTGGTAATTTTCATGATATCCCAAATATCCAAACTATATAAATATAAGCAATATAGTGATTTCTAGTTAATTAAACAATATTTTTAATTATGAAAACTATATCTTAGGGACCATTAGACGTACAGATGTCTGCCATTAACAATAATTTAATTATTGTGTGTTGTAATAAGTTCATCATGTTTATCTTCGACAATTTACCTTTTTTCTTCTCATGCGTTCTAGACCAAAATGGCCATATTTAAGAGTAGATGCTACCTAACATGAGGTCACTTTGCTTATCAGACATAAAGGGATGCGTCATTCAGGAAAAAAAGAATTGTCGAATTAAAAATGAATTTCAACAACTGTTAGTCAATGCAAGCAACCAGATTGTTAAAAAATGTTTGTTATAAAGAGGGAAAAAAATCGGGAGCCCAGTCCACTCCTAAGGAACATTGGAAGAATAATGGAGGCTGGAGATGTGCCATGGAGATCAGCAGAGCTTGACGGCAATGAAGGAACATTTTGAAGAACAGACCATAAGTGTTGGCATAAAATACCGTATTGCCGAAAGGAAAGGAAGGGAAGGGAAACACAAAACTAACCAACAACGAACAACTAACAACGAAACCTCTTTTAAGAAAAAACCTTCTATAACGGAAACCCCTCTTAACGGACATCTTTAACTAAGGTCCTGGTCGACAAGGTACATATTTAAAGCTTTTGATCACCTCCATTCCTCGGCAGATATATCTCTCCAAAACGTTACATGCAATGAAATATGAGTAGTGATGATTTTATGGTAATAGTATGGGAGCGTAGATTATTTTTGAAAAAATTACTGGGCGGTCAGTGAAGAATAAAAATAAATAAAAACTTATTTATTAGTCCAAACATTTCGGCCAAAATTTCAGTCAATCATCATAGCCAAGAAAAACAAAACAAAATAACAACACTAATGATTAAATGGAAGTACAGAATTACGAGAAACATAAAAAGATAACAGATAATATAGGTACATACGTAATATTGAACAAAATGAACAGTGTAATATTATAAGAATACTGAAACTGAATACAATAATATAAAGGGAATATAGTAACATTAAAATTAGGAATGTAAGAAGAAAATTATCCTTACAATCCAAAATCCTTCGTAAAATCCTCCATGCTCCTTACTTTGTCACAAATAAAATCATACATGAACACCTTAATGTTCCCTTTGTAACCGATCTAGTCCGAAACAGATATCACTCCTTCCATTATAAACTCTCTAACCACTCAAACCCCCAAGTTTCTAATCTTGCATCCTCTTCCATTCCTGACAATCCTCCGAGACGCCTGAAAAGAAGATGGCCACGAGACCAGCTAATGTAAAATGTCATTAGAGTGCTACGAATGGGTAGTTTCTCTACACGCCTGTAACACTCCAATTTAACTTAGATCAGATTTACTAAATGTATTATAATGTACAGTTACAAATAGCAATAAATAAATATTAAAAAAAAGAAGAAGAAAATTAACTAAATAAATACATATACAAATTGGAAAATTATTTAAAATGGAAGTAATAAAAAATATTTATATTTCTTTATATTAAACTTATTTCCAACTTTTTTCATACTTGAATTTTAAATAATTTTCATTTTTTTACATATAATTACCTATTATATTTTCATATTTATTTTTTTTTAGGTCTTGCTTCTTTCTTAATGTTAATATTACTTTTCTCATATAGCCTTTATCGTCCTATAATACTCATAATACTATTCAAGATTGTTAACACTATTTATGCATCTATAATATTAGTTATTTTCTAATCATTCTAAAATTCTTTTAATTCATAATGTTTTTTTTTTGTTTTGACTTAGCCCTGTTGGAGGCTTGAAATTCTGGTCGAAACGTTGGCACTAAATAAGTCTTTAAGTATTTGTCTTCTTCACTGACCCAAACCATCTTCTTCTTGTATAAAATATGAATGTACACATTCACGATTCCAGAACTAAATTTTGGTAGGTCAAATATTTAAATAAAAAATTACATATTATTTTTTGTGTTTGCTATTAGAATAATAACGAAAAATTATTTTTAACAGTAACTAATTAGTATGTAGTTATTTGATGACTAATTAACTATAATTTCAATTTAGTAATAAAATGTACTTTATTCATATGTTAAATTTCGTATTGAAACAAACCAGGAAGTTTGCTTTGTTGTTTTGTTTTATTATAAATTTACCCTCCATTTTATCATATACTTTGTGTAGTCAATTTTTTTTTTTTAAGTTAATGCCTATAAAAATTACATAATTGCTTAATTTATTTTTTTCTTACTTAAGGGGTATTACAGCTTTAATGAGGATGTAAATTAATTTTACTATTTAATTTCTGTGTTCTTTTTACATAAACCCTTTCCTAATGAACCCCCCCCCCCCCGCTACGACAGACAAAAAAAATCTTCCTCATGGATAAGGGTTATATAGAAGTTTATCAGTATACATCTTCAGTATTTCACTAATTTTGAATGAGGTTGTTTTCCAGACTCTATTAACATAATAAATTGATAAATTTTCAAATTTGACCATCACATTACTTAATAAAAAGACATCCCATAGTAAGAAAAAATAAGCTGATCAAACAAAGAGATGTTAATAGATACTGCTTTGAGAAGGAAGGACGTTCGGTAGAGACATAGATGAAAATTAAATTACTCCTTCAACTGCCTTGGTTAGGAAGAGCAACTTAAGCAGTTAGTTGGAAACAACTTCAATATGAGCTGATAATTTCTTAATTAATTTACACACTAATGGTTTAATTGCCAGTAACTTTGAACAGCGTCATCTTTAAGAGACAAATGTAGTGATACACGGATTAAATTTAAAAAACAAATTATAATTTTCTAGAAATTATAAAACCTAGATTTCATACTAGTGAAGATCTTAACAATTAAATATAAGTTCTTCGAAAAAGTTATTTTTTTTATAAATAACATTAAAAAAAATGCGATGCAATTAACGATTTTTTATGACAAATTTCGCCTAATGTAACTGTATATTTATACACACACTAATAATAAATAAATTGAAATAATAATTCAGTACATACATTTACCATTTATTATTTATATATAATATAAAGAATGTGAGTTTTTTTAAACTTTATTTAATAATATTTATATCTATATTATTATAGTTATGTATTATAAAATATACAAAAAAGTAAATTTGATGTTAGTTATACAATGATATGATACAGGCACGTGGGAGCCCCAAGCTCAACTCCGTAAGTCTTATTATAGCCATATAAATAAGTCTTTTGTAATTAGTTGGAAGTTTAGACCGTCCACTTAGTAAGTGTTGTAATGGTCGGAATCAACGAGCAGTTTCCTGTCGTTTTAAGTCTTGTATGTAGATTCCAAGTCATTAGTTTGTCTAAATGAAGTCCTAGGCAACGGATCTTTCGACAGGAATAAGTGGATATTTTTAAAGCAAATTGTGGTACGGAGTCAGGGGTTTACGACGAAGGGTAAATGTGATTTAGTGGGATTTATTGGAATTATTTTAATCCTCTAGTTTAATGTAAAATACAAACATATTCATCTGAGGGTTCGATCTCATTTAAAAATATTTTTTTTAATGAAATAGTTTTTAAAAATACGATTCCATGCAAGAAAGATTGAATGGCATATTATTTTCACATACTCTCGATCATGAGGAGTTATCGTAAGTCAAATTTATAATTGTTTTTAAGGTCTTACAACTTTGGGGCTCCACTAAACTTTCGAATTTCTCTTGTTTCCAATACTTACAATCCAAATTTTTCGTAAAATCCTCAATGCTTCTTACTTTGTCTCAAATAAAATCATGCATAAAGACCTTAATGTTCCCTATGTTACCCATCTAGCCTGAACCAGATATTATTCCTTCCATTATAAACTCCCTAACCACTCAAACCCCCTAGTTAACCTTGCATCCTCTTCCATTCCATTCCTGACAATCCACAGAAGCGCTTGAAAAGAAGATGGCCACGAGACCCGCTAATGTAAAATGTCATTAGAGTGCTATGGATAGTTTCTCTACACGCCTGTAACACTCCATTTTAACTAAGATCAAATTTACTGAATGTATTGTATAATATACAGTTGTAAATTTCAATAAAGATATCGCACTAGTATTTCTAAAGTGACACAACTCAAAAATTGGTGTTTTTGAGTTATGACTATGAAAGAAATTGGTAAATATATCTTTATGAATCATCAAAACTGTATCAACCTAGCTTAAGAGCACGTCCCCAAGAGGCCACTTGTGCCACTCTTGCTGCCTTAATGCTATTCCCCCTCCATAGGCGATAGTGTCACATTTCCAGAAATGTAAGTTTTAGACTTATGTCACTTTAGTAATACTAGTGGGATATTAAAAAAAAATGGTGTTACAGAGATCTGGAAAGTGCACAAGGTCAATGATGTTAAAAAAAGAAAAAGTTAAACGATATTATTTATGGAATGTGGAAGTACTCTTGGAACATAAGCGTTCTTCAAGTTTTTGTTTGTTAATATTTAAATTCAGGGCTCGTTTTCAAATTCAGCAATTTATATTAATATCACAATCAACGGGGGAATAAGATTTAAATTTGATAGAGCCATGAAAAGAAATGGGCGGCATTAAGGGATATATTCTTGGGGGGGAGGTTTAGTGCGCCCTGTAAACGCCGGATCGTCCCTCTAAGGTCCCTTGGATTACTGCTACATAAACTCTCCCTTAGGCAAATATTCCTCCTTTCCTAAAACAAAAAACAACAAAAACAAATGAACTTTATCCCTTTTCGGATTGGTTATAGTCTTTTAGCACCAGTAAAGCGATTTCCTTATTGCTACGGCTCAATTTTAGGAATTTTTCTTTGAAATGATTAAGTTTTTGTGTGACACACAAAAGACTGATCTATGGATAAAATTACCCAAAAAAATACATCCTAGAATTCATATTTCATCTTATAAAAAATTGAGGGGTTGCTTGATAAAAGCTAAGGTGGAAACACAATTTCAAAAATGACATTAAATGTAAATACATTTACTAGATATAAATATATGTAGTACAGTTGTACTCCAGTAAGTTTCAATAAATAAATACAAACATAAATTAAATTAAAACATTTGGCGTTTAGATACCTGATTTATTAATTATATCGTTTATTATTGATCTATTTATATTATAAATTAGATCTAGAACTATTTTAGTCTTTAACTTGTCAATCTATACTACTTAAAACGGTTTATACAAAAACCGAAATTTTAGAAAATCGGTTTTAACCGGTTTCGAATTTTTATAAAAAAGTTTTTGTTTGAATATTCTGTAATTCGAACAAAAAAATTTAACAGAAAATTTAGAGTATTAAAAGCAGTTTTTGACTGAAATTATTTACTGTTCAATTTTATTGATAGTAAATTTTTTTTATGCAATTTAGTAGAACAACGAAATAATAGTTGACCAGGATTAAATAACTTTAAAAAAAATTATTCGTTGTTTATGCATAATTTTCACATATAAGGATGTAAATATTTTTATAATAGTGAAACGAGTTATTCAGCAAAGGGTTTAAATAAATAAAAACAATATATTTTAATATTTTTATAATAACCATATTATTTTTTAAAAAACAATGTTATTAGATACAGATGGATACTTATTAAAAACAATTAGAAAATATATAACCGTGTATTACATAATATAAATTATAATCAAAGCCGAAAGACAA
>NW_027106005.1:592641-594775 GCF_000696795.3 Halyomorpha halys
TTTATTTTTGTAAAATATCTTATGAAATTTATAATTATAATTATACTTGTGATGGTTTATAATTTTATTTTCATTGTGAAAATTTTGCATTTTATTCTAAGGCTCTAAAGCCTAATTCTGACACCTGTAATAATATTCTAAAGAGATCAGTCCCAGGATTAACAGAAAATATTATTATTATTATTATTAAGTGATCACGAAAAAAACGAATTAATTTTTATTTATTTTTTTTAAAGAAAAATAACTTATTAAAAAAGAAATAAACCCTAAATGTAAACATACTAAAAGAATCGACTATCAAAAATTTAAAGACCTCAGTATCTTAAGAATAATATAAAAATAATTGAAACATGAAAGGTATAAAACCAAACATGTTGTATAATTTATAAAATTGAGGTTGGATTACCGTTATGCTGACAGAGGGTATCCCCGACTTTTTTGAATATTATTTTTACGATAAGCAAAATGTTTTATAATCTTATGATGATATTCCAAGTTAATTAAATAAACAAGCTTACGTAATAAAAATAAATGGTTATTAATATATAAATGTAAATACGGAAACCTTGGATCCCGTTACGCTGGCTTGTGTAATCATCGAACCCTTTGTTTGCTCAATACCCCGCCTTTCTTAGTCATCAGAATTCTACTAAGGCTTCACTCGGTCTTGTAATGGCTTAAAATACACGAGTATAAATATTTGCGACTGTTTTTTTTTTTTTAAATAGTTAAATAGAAAATCATTGTTATTATTATTTTAAATTTATTTCTTAATCACAAATAAATATCGTGGAACTTATATATAACTGACACACGTGTAGAAATTTCATCCGATAATTTATAGAGGTTTCAAGAATAGTTTAATTAATTCCATAACATAGCCTTAGGCTATATCTAGACTATACCACTTTAGCTGGACTGATATCAACACCTTACAATGCCACAAGAATATTAAAGGGAGAAGACTCGGTAAAAGCATATATAATACATTTCAGGTATTATATACGTATGATGCACTAATTTATTAAAAAAAAAATAAAAGATGGTCCAATACTCAAATAGCATTAAAACCATTTAATGTGAGCAAACGTTTCGCCCCACTATAATGCGTTTAATTAGGGCTAAAAAATATACAGACAAAGTAGGAGAATAGACAACATGTAATAAAAATGGACGAAGTAATTAAAAAAATAATATCTATAGTGAAAATTATAAATAACAAAAATGTATAAATTTGAATAATGAGAGAATTCGATGATAGACAGCCGAGTGAGTCCGATCTCTCACGATTCCAATCATCCGTACACAGCTTTCTTACAATGCCGTGTTCTAGGCAGGAACAATATTCGCTATTCGCCCATCGAGAAACCATGAAAAAATTTTATAGCAACTAAAAATACAAATTTATTGTTTAATATTTTTATTTGTAGGATAGTAGGTTGAAGATGTGTGATGTGCATTTCAGCAGATATTTATTCGACGTTTCTTTATCCCATCTTCTGGATTAGATTATCTTTTCTTTATTTTCCTTGTTGGTTTTACCCAAATAAGTAATTTCTATCATATTTATGATTTCTATAATTTTACATTTTTTTTTCTATTCAACCATCTGGATAATCAGTTAACTATATAATGTTTTGAGTGAGCATTTATTTACTAATTTGGGAGACGTTAAAACATCAATTCTAATAAGTTTTTTATTAGTTATATATAATAGTTGATCGCATATTTTCAAATTGTTGGTTGAAAGAGAAACAAAAACAATTAACAACAATTTATTTTCCGACGTTTCGCTTGAATCAGCTTAAAAAGCCCTGATGAAGCTCTACAAAATGAGGTGAAACGTCGGAAAATAAATAGTAGTTAATTAGTTTTGTTTCTTATAGTAGTTAATTATTTATTGTTCACCTAATTTAAATAATTGTTTACTATGTTTACTTTACAAATTATTTTCGTTATTGTGGCAATACTGCCATCCCCACTCCTCCCAATACCAACCGTCACTTTGTTTTTTGACTGCCGTCAAAACAGGTATGCATTCTGTCTCATCATTTGATTTGTATTTTTTTTTTTTATCTCTTTATTTGTACTTTCTTTAATATTTCTTCTCTTATTTATCTGTTACTACTACCCT
>NW_027106005.1:596720-605065 GCF_000696795.3 Halyomorpha halys
AGTTGTAAATAGCAATAAATAAATATTAAAAAAAAAAGTATTCATTGGGCTTTCGTTCCACAAAGATTGCCATTTATCTTTTACTTCCTTTGCCCTGTATTTTGTTTTATCCGTATTTATTTCAATACCTGGTTTTTTACTGAAGTTTACTTAGAACGAAGTAATATTGTTTACGAAGTAATAAAACATATGAAATGTACCACCTGAAAATGGGGTGTATTTATTTACTGTCGAATAAATACATGATGCTCTAGACATTATAAGCAACTCCCTTTGATTCCCCAGTTGAGTTCACTTCCTCTCCCGATCGATGCCCTTTAAGACCTAAATGTCAGACATGAGATGGTCGATATCCCCTGGCGTACCGACCGTATCAACAGCCTATGCTTCCTTCCTCTTCCACAAAAAGCAGAAGGTAAATGGACACAACGTGAAGTAATGCCTGTACAGCGGCGGTACGTCGATCCTCTAGAGAGCCCCATTTGGGTGATGGCCCTGTGGGGTACTAATGTGGGGGGGGAGGGGGCTCAAGTGCACATTAGGGAAATATGGTTTTATTAACGGGGCTCCATGATGCCAGATTTTTATCACGAAGAGGACTCATTTTCTTTGGAAGGCTATAAGTTTGTAAGTACAGTAGATCCCGTTTATCCGAAATATAATTTGGTCTAAGCTATATAGGATTTGATTTTTACGTAACATAAAAGTTCTAAACAATTTCATAAATATTTGAATTTACAAGATTTTATACCACGAGAACACTTTTAAAAAAATATTGAAGCAATTTATATATCAGAAATAATAGTTATTTAAGTTAATTTTAAATCTGTCACAAATTTAAAAAAAATATATGTATTGAAATTTGCAAGTGTGAAAATATATATATATAATAAGTAAACTTGATAGATGCATCAGAACCCATTCTAATCTTGAAATGGAACCACCTAATAGTAATAGTTCAATAATTGCTTTAAATTAGAAGATCACATGGCTGTCTTCTTTTCAGACTCCACGGAGAACTATCAGGGGTTTTTAAAGATGTGAGAGTAAAAACTAATGGGTTTGGGTGATTAAGTCTTTACGGATGAATTTATTTGTACAGTAATAAGGGGCATTAAGGATTTTCTGAAGATTTTGGATTTGAAGGATTGGAGAATATCATAGTTTTTTAATTTTTAACCACCATTATGCAGACATGTTAAGTAAAATTTATCAATAATTATTGATTTGTCAAAAATCATTTACAACTTTTTTCACTATAGACTCATGTCAAAAAATATTCAAAAACAAAAAACAATTATCAAAATAATATCATAATAATTTCCTTTATAATTTTATGAAGTGGTTATTTACGTATAAAAACATATAATTTCAATGCATCAACATATTTTCTTAAAACATTTTCTTCTTAACAAATCACAATAACACTATTAACAATAAAAGCTAAATTCGGGTTAGGACTCTGTTATCGCTTTATTTACACTCATTTTAATTAATATCCTTTTTTATAAATTAACATTATTTAAAACCATAATTATTATATTTAGTAGTTTAATATGTAGTTACTTATTAGTAAATGTCAATAATACAACTTTTTGTAGATATTAAATAAATTATCAATTAGATCAACAAATAATAAATAAACAAACATCAATAAATTATGAAGAAGGAACCTAAAATATCCCTATTATTTAATTACAATTCACTCAGCACATAACACTATATTTCTACTAACATACCTTGAAATAGATTTCGTAAGTAATTAAAATTCGTTCTTCCGATTGCAGGCGAGTCAATTATATTTAAAAAATATATATTTATTAATGATGTTCCACAGTTTCTTTTAATAATTTTCTAAAAATATTTATTTTCTGAAAAATATTTATATTCTTATTCTACCAATTTAATCAAACAACAATAAACTTCAAAATCTTCTTTCACCAGGAAAGGATTCTGTTAACAACTATTTTGAATGCCTAATATGCTTTATTTAATATTATTTATTAATCTAATAAATAACTTAATATTTTTATTTCCAAAAAGCATAATTTAAAACTTCTCCTTATCTGTATATAAATAGGTTGGGGGAAAATAAATCCTTTATTTTTACGTGAAATTCAAGACTTTATCTAACATGTTTCGAATTGTCCGATTTGGGTCAAATATGCACCGTTTTGTTCTATAATTTGTTGCCATTTTAAAGGTAGTTTCATAATGCCTCTCTCATAGAAGTCTTCTCTATTGCTAAAAAACTCTAGTAACCGATTTTCGCAGTCTTCTCTTGATGCCAATTTCTTATCACCAAGAAAATTTTGCAATGCAAGAAAAAGATGATAATTACTTGGTGTCAGGTCCGGACTATATGGTGGATGCTTCAACGCTATCCAACCAAGCTCCTGGAGTTTTTGGCGAATCACTAGAGATGTGAGGCCTGGCGTAGTCTTCATGGAACACGATACCTCTTCTGTTTTCCTTCTCTTCTGGTTGGCCATTTCTGGTGAATCGCTAGCTTCAAACGGTCCAGTTGTTGACAATAAAGATTCGAATATGTATATCTATAATCATTGTTTTTAGAATACATTGCTCCTAAACATATTTACTTCTATACTAATTATTTCCAAATTTACAAAATCAAAATTATGTTTATTTAGAAAAGCGTGTAGTTATCATGCTGTCTAGAACGTATATGACAAAGTTTCTAAAAGAAAAATATAAATTAACCAGAAATAGATATTCTAGCGAAAATAAAACCAAAGCATTGGAATTTGAACCTAAACCGATATGGATTCATTCAATTAGATATACCAGTTTCTTGTTTGTTGTATAAGGATATAATAAATATCAAATTTAGATAATTAGTAATTCTGTAATAGTTTATGGTTGTTTTTATTATTTTTTTCTTTAGGCGATAGGTAGAGAATGTTAACAGCTTGAACCTTAAATACGCAGTCAAAGCGATCACCAACGATGTTGCAAACAACCAGCTATTCAGGCCGAGCAACACAGAGAAAACTTCGCTCGGAGTAGAGACGGCGAAATAAAAGAGATATATTCTACTCGAACGGGACCCGAATACCAATCATCCAGTGAATACATTTTAAGGCCAAACTCCCCCCCCTCTCCTCTCACTCCCAACGTTCGGTTAAGAGCCAAGTTCTGTTAGGGATTTACTCTTTTATGTACTTCTATATTCAAACGTGTTTCCATCTCGTTCTTTAAAATAAAAATTTATTTCCCCCATCGTTCCCTTACCAGAATAGTTCGGATAAAAGGCAAGCAAATTTATATCGGAAATACCAGAGACTTATAAATAGGTTGTTTAAGAGTATCTATATGACTCGAAATTACCCTATAGGTGTTATTTGATACATAAGGGTAATTTTCAAATCCTACAAAAGCCTTTATTGACAAGTTTAAGATATGTAAGACTTAATGGTCAGACATCGCGAACTCTCCACTTTTATAAGGGAGTAAAGCAGGGAGACAGCCTAAGCCCACTTATGTTTGTCCTCCTTATGGATGAGATATGGAAAGTTTGTAAAAGGAGATTCCTAAGAGCACTAATAGGTTTTTGGAACCTAACTCCAGTACTGGCTCAAGCGATGATATTGTACTGATAGCTGACTCTGAAGAGGATCTTCAGACATTATGGGATGAATGGAATGAGGAACTGAAGACAAGAGGTTAGCAAATAAACCCTAACAAAAGGAAAATTGTGTGTTTAAGAAGAGAAAACGCAGAGCCAAGAATTTTGTGTAGTGCTGAACCCCTATAACTTACGAATACTAATACGTAATAAGTATATAATAAGTAAAGATAAACCAAAGGTAAAATAAACCAGGAGGTTCTAAATCATGGTACAATGGAGTGTACCATCAGATTTACAAAACTCTTATAGGCAAGCAAGAAGTAAGCAGAGATGTCAATATATGGATATTTAAATCTGTCTTCCTCTCAGTCCCCCTGTAGGATCAGAAAGCTGGACAGCCCATATGGAAGGATAACGTCAGCAGGAATGAGATTCCTCCGAAGAATAGTTGGTAAGACCAGGAGAGACTGTGTCAGAAATGAAAGGATTCGGGTGGATCTGGGTGTGAAATCAGTGCGAGACAAATGCAAAAGCAACTGTAGTGGTATGGACATGTCTGTAGAATGGACGATACCAGAAAAGCTAGGTGGTATTTGGAAGCAAGGTCGGAAGGAAAATGGTCTCGTGGCAGGAGTTAGTGGAAGAAGAAGAAGAGAAGATATAGGGGCTCTTCATATTAGAGAACTTACTGTCTTTTCAATACGTTTTCAAAGGAAATTAACTATAAAATATTTTAAATCGTTACGTTATTTAATATTTGAAATGAAACAAATACTCAAAACAAACACAACTCTTTCAGGAGAGGGTGCAGCAATTATGAAACCACAATAAATAAGTCTTTCACTGAAAAATGAAACATCAGATAGTAGACAATCAATGTGAACTGTAAGTCTGCAAAGAAAATTAAATACAACTATAAAAAAATTTAATAAACCGTGTATTAACGTAGATTACGAGTTGACCCAGACTTAAATGTAGCTGTCCATCGAACCACTGTTTCTGGCAGATCTTTTCTCATCCGTTCCTCTCCCCTATGGAATTCTAGTCCCTCCTTCATTCGTTGTTCTTATACCCTTCCAATCTTTAAATCCCGTATTTTCAACCACCTTCTGTCCTCCCAATTCCGGAAGAACAACAATTAAAAGTTTCAAATAGGATGTAAATAGATGGAGAGAAAAATAATATTTAACATTATTATTATTAAATTTTTTTTAAACATTTATTAAGGTATATACGAATATTAAAATTAGAATTTATTTCATTTGATTAGAATTATATCCTTAAGATTTATGATTTGTAAGAGAATTTTTTCATTATCTCTTATGTTGGTTTATTTATTTTCTCTATTTGATAATTCTGATTTTTATTTAAACTTGTAAATATGTATATTAAAAGTAATTGTACATCTTGTTTATTATTTTTAGTTTACTTGTATTTTATTCTTTTTCATTTTTCAATTATTTTTCCTATTTTATTAGAAGTTAGTTATAAGTTACCTTATGATTTATAATATGATATATAGTTTCATTTTATTTATTATATTTTATTCTTTATCTTAACAAATTCGTAATTATAATTATAGTTATGATGGTTTATTATTATTTTATTTTGGAAATTTTGTATTTTACTCTTATTCTGACACTTGTAATATTAATATAAAGGGATCATTCCCAGGATAAATAAAGAATACTATTATTATTAAGTTATTACGAAAAATTGAAAAATTAATATTAATTTTCAACAAGTTGTAAGCCCTAAACCTAAACACACTAAGATAATCTACTATCTCAAATTAAAAAAGTTCAGAATCTTAATAATAAAAATAATAGATATTGTTTATTGTTAACCAACGTTTCCATGTTTTCAACTTCACATCATCGAGTGCAGTTGTCCTTTGTAATACAATCAGACTGCCCTGACGAAGCTCTGCAAAGTGGGGCGAAACGTAGGTTAACAATACCTATATTGATATTTATTTTGATACCTTTATTGACTACCACCCGGACTATCTTCCTACAATTTATTTATTTATTTATTTTTTTTTTACCGCACCCGTGACCATTTCCTTAATATTCAGTTACATTTTATCAATAATACTTATTAAATCATTAATATATATAATACTAATCTAAAAACATTCAGAATTTTTAGTTTTTTCAAATAAGTATTTTGTTCGAAATCAGAACCATGAAGAGGTCCAATAATTTGCGGTCCACCAATAAAAATCATATCTTAATATCATAATTACCAATCAAAATCAATACCTCATGACTTAGATTACCTCTATCGAACATGATAAAATTGCTGGCATATGTGGTCAAATGATTTATGTCCAATTAGAGAACAGTCCAATGGGCAAAATGCGGACAAGATAAACACAATAATTAAAGTTGGACCCAGTTGAAATCAGCAGGGCCAACCGTGGTCCCACTGCGTCATAACTCACAACTCCAGAAAGCCAGGTTATATCCAGCCATTATTATTCCATGGACGCTCTGGAACACAGTTGGGCTTCTGGAATGGACTTCATTTCGAGGACAAATATTTTGTAATAATTGTGTGGAGGTTTATAATTACATATGTGGCTACTGAAATATAGGTAAACTTAACGAACAAAAATTATTAAAAATATAAAAAGTACAAATCGATAGAGAAAATACTATTGGTTTTGATTACAAATTGGAATATTAGCAATTCAATTGTTTTTTATTTATATTAAAAAAAATTAAACCTGAAGGGTCATTGGTGCAGTACTTTGTAAAGAAGTACTCTTACTAGATCAGCGGTTGTGCATTGAGGTGATTTAGTCAGAATCACGCTCACATTTTGACCCTATTTTATAAGTCTGGGTGGACTTTGGAGGACTCCTGAACCCACAGGGCTGACTCATGTTATAGTGAAACAGAAAATAGGTCCTTGCAGTTAGAAGCACAGAGCCTTGAGTAGTACTACTTTCCCCGTTTTTATTACCTTTCCTCACCTTTCCCTCTTTTTATTTATATTAATTTTTTTAATAGGTCCATTGGAAATATCCCAGATGTAAGTTCTAGCTTGAGAAAATAATAAAGAACCTAAAATCGACATCTCTAATGAAGAGAAGTGACTAAGGCTTTGGTTTTGAGATTATTTTCTTTTGGTATTTAAATTTTAAAGAATTGTTGGTTATTGTGAAAATTTTAAACAACACTACAATTACATATTGTGATTTTAATTAGCTAATCTAACGCCTGTTGAACAGATTCGATACTTAGGACTCCATCTTGACAAGAGACTTACTTGGAATCCACACACAAGACTGAAACGACAAGAAACTGCTCGTAGATTCCGATTGCTACAACACTTACTTGACAAACGCTCTAAACTTCCCATTTACTACAAAAAATTAGTATACACTTCAATAATCAGACCAATTTGGACATATGGAATTGAGCTCTGGGGCTCCACCAAACCATCAAATTCATCCTGCATCCAATCGTTACATCCTACGTAAAATCCTTGATGCTCCTTATTACGTCACAAATAAACTCATTCATAAAGATCTTAACATCCCATTCGTTGCAGATTTGACCCAAACCAGATATGCGTCTTTTTATTCCAATCTCCTTAACCATCCTAACCCATTAATTCTTAATCTTACATCCTTAACAATCCCTGATAATCCTCCGAGGCGTCTGAAAAGAAGATGGCCACGAGACCTTCTAGTTTAAATTAATGTTTGAAGTACCACCAATGGGTGGTTCCTTCCCAAGATTTTCAAGTGTATATGAAACATGCTACATATTTACATATTGTATTATTTTGTACAGTTGTAAATTACAATAAATAAATAATTAAAAAAAAAATTAGCTAATCTTTTTATTTCATTTTAACAAAGCTCCAAACATTTATAGGTCATTGCCTGATTCTTTAATGAAGAAAAAAATTAAAATAAGATTTTACAGAAAACAAATTACCTGGAATATGGAACAAATAGTCTTCAAAGATGATTACTAAATTTATGTTATGATATTGTGCCAAATTGGTTTACTTTTGCATATTGGTAGAATAAGGTCAACAAAAAAGAATACTGTAGATACTTTTGATAATTAATTTAAAAACATTTATACGCTACCCATGAATGGTCAGGGGATGTAGTACAATGTATGGAATTACTGTTACTAGACTAACGGTTGTGCAAGGGGATTATTTGGTTAGAATCATGCTTGCCCGATAGATTTTATGAGGCTGGGTGGATAACGGAGGGCTTTCGAACCTACAGGGTTAACCCACGGGATACGGCTTTAGTAGCAGAATAATTACCTATCACAGCCGGATTCGAACCCGGGTGCACCTAACCATTGGATATATAAACACATATTACAATAAATGTAACTTGTAAAATAGTAATTTAGTAATTTTTGTAGATAAATATAAAATTAAAGGTACTTACATGAATCTTTTTTCGGCCCCACATTATGTTCTGTAAAAAACAAAACAATTATTGTTGTACATAATATAAGACTTAGAAATAAAAAAAAAAACATTAAACCAACATTTTATATTATTAATAAAAAAAATCGTCAAACATTTCATTCTAAGAATAATCTTTTTGGCACTTTTTGACCATTTTTTAAACTAATAATTGTTATTACCTTGGTATAGTTTATTAAATATTCTCTATGTGACACTCAAGCGAATATATTTAAAATTTTTAAAATTCTTTTATTTTCTTTTTTGGCATAATTAGGGCAAGTGGTTTATGGTTATAAATTAGCAT
>NW_027106005.1:605115-622899 GCF_000696795.3 Halyomorpha halys
TTTTATTATTATTATTTATAAAAACTACTTTTTAAGTTAGTAAATAGGTAAATTCTTTTAACAAGCGTCTATCTAATTTACTATTATCATGAATTATTATTTGTTAGAATAACGCTTATTTTTTAAGCGAACAACCGAAATAAAATTATTAATCAGTTTTGATTCCTCATTTTCTTTTGATTTGTACTAAAAATATTATATTTAGCTTAATAATTTTGAGGAGTAATGATTATTCTTAAGTGTAAGGGTGGATTTAATAGGAAATGATCACATAAAGCTCAATTGTATCCCTTAAAAATACAATAACGGGGAAATACTTTTGCAATGGAAAAACAATAGCGGTTCGTTAAATGCCTGGTTAAGTAAACAAAATAAAGGCCGTATTCATATGGTAACAATTGGTCCGTGGCTCAAGTGGTTGAAGCGCTGGTCTTGGCAGGCTGAGAACTGCGGGCGGTGTCTGTTCGAATCCGGTCTGAGGGTGGACATTTTTCATTCCGTAGTGTCCTCACGGGTGAGAGACTAGACCCTACCATAGTTAGAATAGGTTAGTCACCTCTAGATAACTCCCTCCCCACCGTGTGTCAAAATGACCAGGGTGTCATAAAAAAAAATAAATAAAATAAATTTTAAAAAAAGTACAACTCGATGAATAAGGTCTACGGTTGGGACCATATTTGAAACAGCATCATATAAAATAACACACTCATGACAACGCAAACGGCGAGTAAACGCAACAGTGCCCCCTCCTGCAAACAGGGGATCCCACAGCCTCTTCAGCAAAGAAAGGACATTTATGTTCATTATGTATTATGTATTATTTTGTATACATATGTTTTTTTTTAATAATAAAAATTAATAGAAGTTTGAGAAAAAAAAATTGTTTTTAATATTAATTATGATATTATTTGCAAACGTGGAAGTCATATACTCTGAAGATGCGTTGGAACGTTCCACAAAATAATACAAATTGCTATCAGGTCTGTATATCATATATATTTATATCTAAGATATATCAAGCACAGTTATATTATCTATCATCTAAGGAACTACATAAATAATATAAATACAATATTTAAAATAATGCTTTGAAATTGAAGTAGAAATACTGAGTATTAGGTCATTGTACAGTATTAGCATGGATAAGACAGTAAGATGTAATCTAAATATATATTGGCCAGTTTATTTGAATAAGCCTATTCAATCATTTTGCGCCTCGAATGCAGATTCGGCCAATCAGATGCTCGGAAACAACTCTAAAGAAAATGAAACATGGGGGAAGAGGTTAGGGCCTGTTGGAATATGGAGAATCTATAAAACATGAGTCGGTCTAAGTATTGCGGCCTCTGGGTCGAGGGGATCTGAAAGTCAAATGTTGTGATGGGGTGTTAGCCAAGAGGGCTACAGGACTACAACCCTCCATGGTAGTACCATCTGTATAATATGTCTATATCTATCTAATTCCATTCCTAATTTATGCTCCGCCTGCATGCCTCTATGTGTAACAAAGCTGTCCATAAGTGAACTTTCATACTCTTATTTATTAAGTTAAGCCAAGTATGTTTATAAAAAATCCAATTCTATGGGTTTAGTCAAGAGCTCAGGATTAGAAATGAAATATATATATTCACATTTTAATGCAAATATCACTGCCCTTAAGACAAACAAAGAAATATAGCTTCATCTAGTAGTTATTAATATATTTTTTTAAGTTTATGGAAATGGAGTGATACAGGCGTGTACAAAAACTACCCATTGGTAGCACTCTAATGACGTACATTAGCAGATCTCATGACCATCTTCTTTTCAGGCGTCTCGGAGAATTGTCAGGAATGGAAGAGGAAGCAAGGTGGTCAGGGTGTTTATAGTGGAAGGAATGATATCTGTTTCGAACTAGATCGGTTACATATGGAACATTAAGGTCTTCATATATGATTTTACTTGTGACAAAGTAAGGAGCATTGAGGATTTTACGAAGGGTTTTGAACTGTAAGAATTGGATACGAGAGGAATTCGAAGGTTTAGTGGAGCCCCTAAGCTCAACTCGGTATGTCCAGATTGGCCTTCTTACAGTCATGTAGATCAGTCTTTTGTAATGAATTTGGAAATTTAGACCGTTAATCTAGTAAGTGCTGTAATAGTCGAAATCGACGTGCAGTTTCCTGTCTTTTCATTCTTTTCTGAGAATTCAAGGTTAGTCGTTTGTCCAGATGTAGTCCAAGGAAGCGGATTTGTCCGACAGGAGTAAGATCAACATTATTAAAGGAAACTTCAGGGCAGTCGGTAGGTTTACGACGAAGTATAAAGAGGATTTGTTGGGATTTATTTTAATCCTCCAGTTAAAGGATTATTATTGACTGCGAGCACACATGTTTCGCCGGCATAAGTTATTAATTATAAATCTACATTCCTACTTTAAAAACATAGAGTATTTCAGAAGTCAAATCATCTGGAGAACCCGTTACCAATCGGGCAGACGGTAAAGGTTAAAAGAACATAAAAATACAGACTTGAAATAAAGGTTAGAAGCTTATCACATGTCAAGCTCCGAAGGAAAGTCTCCCAGAATAATTTCGACGGAGAAGCAATAATAGAACAGGCTAGCGACCAATGTCCAAAACATTTTTCTTCAGAAAGATGAAAACGATTAGAATAAGGACCAAGGAATAAAGAGGTGATGAATTAAAGAGTCAGTCCAAGGAGAGGCACTGGACAAACGTGATCCAGAGGCGGACTCTAGACTGAGTTATGCAAAGAGGCCGTGATGCAGAATTAATATAAGGGTAAGAGGCAAGACGCTAGTCTACCAAATTTATAAAATACTAGAAGACCACATCAAGCTTCGAAGGAAAGGCTCCTAGAACAAGCTCGAAGTGGAAGCAATAATAGAACAGGCTAGCCATCAATGTCCAAAGCATTTTGAGAAGCAGAAAGATAAAAAAAATTAAAATGAGGATGAAGGCATAAAGGTTCAATCAAAGGAGAGGGACTGAACATAGCAGACCCAAAAGCAGACACTTGAAAGAGACTCAGATAAGACAAAGAGGCCGTAATAGCTAAAGTGGATATGGCGTCATCTTAGCTACTTAGTATCAGAAACGGTGGATCGAATCTAAACTGAAATAGTTGAAATTTATTTTGTGAGAATATCAGAGAATGAATCTCGACCTTCCCACTGTTGCTGGACTTAGTTAGTGATAACCAATTGGTGAACAGAAGGATCACCACTCCGCTTATCAAAGACAGCCAGGTATGAAAAAATGAAAATTAGATAAAACTACAGATGAGGAAGAGGCCTGCAGCAGGAATCACGAAATAAGACGTTTAGGTATTTTTGCCAAGTAGCTTCACTTAATTTCAACCAAAAGCCGATAAAGATCAGCCTCTAAATCGTCAATAGGTTACAACTTCGTCCCCCGTTCCCCTCAGTTATCCAAAATTCATAATGGCAAATGTAAGAAATTGATACTTGTAGGGCGGAGTCAGAGGTGTTGGTAGATAAGTGCTACAGCTCAAATATGTTTATATACATAACATTTATAATAATGCAGTTAATAATAATAATAATAATAATTTATATTAAAGTAAACTCATATTGTATCTTTGAGCTATAACATTGATTTTTATTAAAACATAACTAGATGTCTTTGTTTTTTACCTTTACTAACCTACGTATGGAATACATATTAAGGGAAAGTATTGCAGAAAAATATTCAATACAAATTCTATGTAAAATTAAATATTTTATATGAGCTAGATCTTATCCTAACTGAAATCATTTAACGTGCCTTCACAACTGAATTCGTTATCCCAGTTTAACGGAGTGAGATCTCCAAAAATTGTTATTTTGAGATATGCAAGTAATCTTAGCTACAAGGGTATATACAATAAAACAGAATCATTGTAAAATATATATCATGAAATCTAAGTAAAAACAATATATTTCAAGATACTACAGTTTTCATCTTAATAGATCTTATTCACATTGCTAGGACTACAGGCAAATCTCAAAATAACCATTTTTTTTTTAAACCTTACACAGACAGCAAATTAAAAAAAAAACTCATCCTTTATAGAACATTTAATTTATTTTTTCAGTTATAACAGTGAAAAAAAAAATGAAGAAATATAAACTACGAAAAGAATTTGATTACTAAATAAGGGAGAGATAGAGACAAGAGATCTCTGCCGATCCTATTCATATGTACACAGCTTTGTTTATTAACACATTGAGACTAAAATACTAATTTTTTATTTAAAAATGTTGGACTTAACATAACTAGAGGTAACTTACCCGAGTCCACAAATACACCAAACCATCTTACTTTTATATAATATGTTCAATATTAATAATTAATTAATATGTTTAATATTAAGGTTCAATTAACTGCAATAGATAAATTTTTATCAAAATTAATTATTGTATTTGAAGGATCATTATAATGCAGACCCTAAATTCTTAGTTGTGTGTATTTTGGTGATAACAAAATATTTACGGTTCAAAATATAGAAGCGAAAGCTAACCAAGGACCCGAATGCCTTTGTGAGACGGGGGTCCCTTTGTGAAGGGGAGACAATAATGCTGAATGGGTGAGAGCACACAATCGCTTCTCAGTGCACGGGTTCCCTCAGCGATCAAAGCTAGCGCGCCGCTGAAGGCAGGTCGGATTCTCGCAGACAAAGGATATAAATTTAAAGGTTGGATTTAGGAGGAGGCCCGAACATCTTGGAACAGAGCTGGCTTAGGGGCTTCTTAGTGCGGGACTTTGCCGAAGCCTGGGGTTGTGTATTATTCTAAGGGTTGTCATCGCGGGGGTCTTCTTTATGGTAATTCTATGGGAGTAACTTTAAGTATAAATATATTTATCTTTTCATTATGACATTAAATATGTATTTAATTGATTTATTTCCTCTACAACGTTTCGGCCCTTAGGCCATTATTAAGGAGATATCCTTATAATTGATTTGTTCTATTCTATAATTTTTTTTTTCAAACGGGCTCATTGTACATGTCAGCAATACAACTATATAATTTTAATGCATCAATACAACACTTGTCTTCTTAATAAATTAAACTGACTACCACTGTTATTAACAAATCCGTCTTACCTTATCCTAGTTTCTAATAAGATAAGCTCGCCCCAGTGAAACGGTCCCTCCCCGTTCTTGTTGCCCCCCAGCCAGCAGCTGCTGCCCCAATACTGTTACCCCGCCTTCAGTGGATCTAGCCCGCTCCCTTATATATATTAATTCCCGGAATAGTCTTAAGGTATATATAAATAAAGCGTTTAGAATTGGACTACTAATTAAAAAAAATTATATTTTATTGGCATTCATGTTGTGTGTCAATCAATATAAAATCAAATTCTGATAAAACCCAGTGTGTGGCGGTTTAAGGCTGAACGAACCCATTCGGTCATCACTGTGTTAGGCCAACTTGTAAATATATATATTTAAATAAAATTAATTAGGAAAAAAAAACCCAGTGAGTGTCGATCTTTGCCAAAGGGCGCTTGTTCTGCATTCCCACGTTTGTTTTTTAATTAACATTATTTTAGAACAGAAAACTGATAAATATTTGTGCTCTTTGTATTTTAATTAATTAAAGAATTTCTTCAAGCTTCAGATTTAATTATTAACTTTTAAAATTCTACATTTTCTATCGTAATTATATCGATGCAAATACTTTGTTTTAAATCTTCTTAATTAACTTTAACAGTTTGTTGTTTATTTAACAGAGCACATATATAGGTTTATAAAGACATTATATGTTTGGGTAATTAAATTAACAAATATTCGATAACAAATCTAGTATGAAAGTTGGATTTTTTTGTTATGTAGTAACATTTTTATGAGTTGTTATCATCAACCATTTAGTTGCTAATATCGAGTCTGGCACCCGAGACTACTTTACAAACTCCGTAGATTCCTACCTCCAACAAACTTTCTCATCATCCGTTCCTTTCTTATTAATAGATTAATCTAAGTAAACCACAATGGTTCCTATTCATCCCTCTATTTTCAATACGCTGGTGTTCCTCAAGGTAGTATCCTCTGTCTCATCCTCTACACCGTCTATACAGCTGACATACCAACAACTCCTAACACTATCCTTACCACGTATGCTGATGACGCATGTGTGCTCACAGTCAATAATAACCCTTTGATTGCATCCCAAACTCACCACCACAACCATCGAAGAATGGTGTCGAAATTGGAGGATAGAAAGAAGTCCCATCAAATCACCTTTGCCCTACAGTATACTTTAATAATGTGACTCTTACCCTTTGAGAACAGATTCGTTATCTTTGACTACACCGTGACAAACGAATAACCTGGAATCCTCACACAAGACTGAAAAGACAGGAAACTGCACGCAGATTACGACTATTACAGCACTTACTTGACAAACGGTCTAAACTTCCAACTCATTACAAAAGACTGATCTACATGACAATAATAAGGTCTATCTGCACATACGGAAGTGAGATTTTGGGCTCCACTAAACCTTCGAATTCGTCTCGTATCCAATCCTTACAATCCAAAATCCTTAATGCTCTATTTTGTTACTAATAAAACAACCATAAAGACCTAAATGTTCCTTATGTAACCGACCTAGCCCGAACCTGATATCATCCCTTCCATTATAAACTTCTAATCGCCCAAACCCACTAGTTTCTAACCTTGCTTTCTCTTCCATTTCTGGCTATCCTCCGAGGCACCTGAAAATAAGATGGCCTCGTGAAATGTTATATTGTAAAATGTTTTTAGAGTTCTACCAATGTGTAGTTTCTCTACATGCTGTATCATATCATTATGATCTTTTTTTTTTTACAGTTGTAAATGTCAATAAATAAATAAAAGTTGCTGATATATATGTTTCGTTCCATTTTACCTATTTTTATTTTATTCTGTTTTGTAGTGAAGATGGAGTAAGTTTAATTTAATTAAGAATAGCTGACAAAAGAAGTGTGTGGATACTGACGTTTGTTTCTTTCTTTGTTTACCAAGAATTTGTACAAGTCTTGGATTTGTGACAAGTGGCAAACTTGTAGATCTAGCATAGAATGTAAAAAAAAAATTCTTAGGATCGAAAATTATTTCTAATTGTATTTATTCACACTTCGATGACAATAAAGTTAAGTCTCCTTCACCTATTTGTTTCCTTCAGTAGAGAGGTTAGGCAATCTTAGAACCAACGAAGCCACGACTGAATTATTGAGGTAATTAAAACGGTGATTGGAGGAGGCCATAATATAACTGCCTCGACGGGAACAGATCTCCTGGAGGATTTAAGGGACAAGGGCCTTAAGCAGATTTAGGGCTGCGGTCAGCCCTTGCAGGAGGGTGCTTTGCGGTGTAGGACGTAGTGAGGAGTGGCCTCTTCATAGGGTCCTTAATGCTACTTCGCCAGGTGCAAAGCCTCTTTACCAACTTAATGCTAATTTATTTCTAATATTATAATAAATTTATTTGCACGTATGGAGGAACATGTAGACAAATATATATAATTTTTCAAACAATAATAATGTACAATAACATTTTAATGATTTCCTATTTACATTCAGCCTAGAGAACTCCAAATTGAGCTTGTACTGTTGCTAGACCAACGGTTGAGCAAGGAGGTGATTCAATCAGAATCACGCTCGACCGCCCGATTTTTTCCTAATGAAAGTTCATAGTGGCTATCTCAGAATTCACGAACCCACATGGTTGACTCATAGCTACAAAATAAATAATTATCTGCCACTGAAGGATTCGAATCCTGGTCCTGGAAGATGAGTTAGTGGCATTCACTGAATTACGAAGATTATTAATTACTATATCTGGTAATATATATTCTGGGTTAATTAATAGATCTATTTCTTTATATACATGCGAATAATATGTGCGTGTAAGGTTGTAGAACTAGTAACGAACAGATCCCTAAAATGTAAATAAACACTAAACTGGCAGGCAAACGTCAGAGGGGTAGACCGAAACGTATATGGATATTTTCCTTAAGACTGATATAGTAAATTTGGGTTTGGAGAGGAGTTATTGGAGAGATGTTAGTAGAAAAAAAGTGATATCGGCATGGGATCTTTGGGTTCGTTAAGCCTTTATTATATATGCATATAGCTTTCCTAATAATATATAATGGCAATATAACTTTTTAATCAGTTCATTACACATTACTCTATTAGTTAATATACCCTTATATTATTAATTTTTAACTTATTAATCATTTTTGAGTAATCAACTCTAATTAATTAACCTAAAATTAATCTTGACATTTTGATTTATTTCTTAATTTAGTTTGTTTATATGGATGTATTTTTATACCTTCCCCTTTATATCTGTTTAATTTAAATGAAACGTTTATACTCTCACATTAACTTTATTTTGGCTCTGATAAAGACGTCTAGTGTCGGTCGAAACCTGGATTAATGAATAGTGAAAATCGTTTCTTAGTTGTTTATAATATCTATATAATGTATTTATCATTTATATTGTGATATATTATAATAGTAAAAATTAACTGTGATTAAAAGTTTTAATTTTTAATTTAATATATTGATTTGACAAAATAGGGTGATTGTGGACTGAAATTAATGATCTGGGAAGAAAAGCCTGCATAAAGTTTTCTAACATTTATGTGGTCCTAAAATTGTAGTATGATTGTCCTTAAGGGTGGCCGAATTGGCCGAAACGTCGGACTTATAAAGAAATATAAGTTGTTTAGAGACTAAAATGGATATAATTTATTTTATTTAGACAATAATAACCAGTCTCAAGAAAGTGTAAAGATTATATATAAATTAATAGATCTTTTCATTTATATGTATATTCTCTTCACTTTATTAGTTTAGTTGATAATTTATCAGTCTTTTACACTTAAGGAACTCTACCTTTGTATCTTTTTATTGTAGCCCTGATGAAAACCTACAACGCAGGCCGAAACGTCAGGAGTAAATTAATAAATAGTCATTGCTATTTTTCTTCTTTTTTTCATTCTCTGCATGATTAAGAATGAATATAGGTTAGGTTTATGAAACTCGTATGACATTTCTGATTGGGCTACTTTTGAGATTGATTGCCTTGTTTATTATATGAAGGGGTTATATTACAAATTGTAAATTTAAAGGAAATAAAGTAAAATTATTTATTTTTTTGAGCTTGTTATGTTTTGAAGTGTGAATCACATGTTGCAACCTGACGTCATAGATGCACTACGTATGTCTCGACAGCCTGGTCACCCATTGAACGAAAAAAACACACGTTGGAAGAACCACTGGAACGGTTAAAGTGGCACCAACACCACCTCATAGAAATCTAGAACAATACGTGAGGAGAATACGACAGCTCTCTTGGACCGGTTATCAACTGGACAAATAACCATTCTCTCACCTTTACTCGTCCGTTCAGCGACTAAAATTTGTACAGTTATAAATTATATGATTACATTCAATGATTCCAAAATTTATCACAATTTATATAACTATAAGCATGCAATAAAGGATTCCTGATCGTAAGAAACGTATCAGCCTCCCAGATTGCAACCACCTATTCTACATCTAGGTACCTCAGTTTTTAATTGGATTTCGGGGATAGGCTACCTACACCTTTATCCATACCCAAGAGTCAAAAAATAAAAAAACAATATTACATAGCTCCTTCATATTATATTCTAGGTTTAAACGTGTAATTTCATGATGGGGTTAATCCAGTAGCTTATATCCTCCAAGATGTGACAGATATTAGGTATGAAAAGAGATTTAGAGATGGAGGAAATTGGTAGCAGATTGACGGGAGAGAGAGAGCCGTACCGTAGAGAGGGTGCTAGAGCAGCGTAGAGCTGTAGAGATGTGAAGGGGTTAGATGGGGGGGGGGGAGGTTGGGGGGTGGTAGTCGCTGACTAAGGCGGATCCAGGTCGAGCGTGCTCTGGGGCTGATGAAGCCAATCTGGACAGGCTCTGACGTCATCGATCGACCTCCCCTCCCCTAGCGACACAATCGCTATCGTTTCATCCTTTATTAATTTAATAAGGCGGCTGGAGTGCAATAGCACCCGCTTTATTATAAGTACCTTCCTCGCTAATTTATATCCTACCCTTCACATCAAAATTTCCTCTGACAAAGGTGAAGTTAATATATCTTACGTGGATTACCTTCTCAAATCTGATTATAACAGTTTAATATCGTCAAACAACATGCTGGCTTATTACCACGTATGTTTTGCCCTTGTAAAATGAAAATTGTTAGTTTTTGTAGAATAATAAATTGATTTTATGTACGTAATGATGTGAAGATCACGGATAACATATATTAGGAGAAGATAGGGTGCGGTCAAAAAGTAAACACAAATAAGTTGAAAAAAAAAACCTATTTATTAATGCCAACGTTTCGGCCAGAATTTCTAGACTTCATAAGGGCTAAAAATAAAAAACAAGATAGCAAACAATAAATAAAGGAGAAATGGAATGATTAGAAAATAAGAAAATAACTAACATAGAAATACATAAATAGTGTTGACAGACATGAGTAGTATTAAAATATTAAAATTAATTAAGAGGAAAGAACGAATGAAGTATTACATGAAAATATAAAAAATGAAAGAAGGAGGAAATAAAACGTATATAAAGGTAATTAAATATGTATGTAAAATAACAGGATTAAGGAAATAAAAATATAAAGTTATATAATGCAAAAGAAAGAAACATGAATATTTTAATTAATTAATAATAATTTAAAAGCTTAAGTTATAGAAAAACAAAGAGGAAGAAAATATACGTTAAAAACTTATTCATTAGTGCCAAGGTTTCGGCCAAAATTTCATTCTTTATCAGGGCTAAGAACGAAAAAAATGATAACAACCATAATTTTCATTTTGTACTTATATTAACTTACTAGATTTTCATATTTATTTTATTAATTGTTTTTTCCTCTTAATTAATTTTTATATTACTCTTCTCATACAGCCTTTATCTACTTATAGCATTTGAACTATTTATGTCGAATAAAACTATTCATTTATCGTTATGTTAATTATTTTCTAATCATTCTATATATCCTTTATTCATTAGTTGTTATTTTGTTTTATGTTCTTAGCCCTGATGAAGGCTAGACGTTTTGGTCGAAACGTTGGCAACTTTTTGGCATTAATAAATACGTTTTTTAAACTTATTTGTGTTATTCTCTGATCATATCCCCCAACCTTCTTTTCCACATAATTTTATGTGCTATTTAACTATTCTCTACTGTTTCCTCCGTGATTAACCTAGATTTTACATGTTATGAGGAGTAGATTGTTTTAAAATAAATTTTATGGGGTGCGCGCATCAGAATACGTTCACTTACTATTCGTCATACGTCCTTAAATCGTCTAGAATTTATCACTATTTTTTTAATAACTTTTTTATAAAAATTATATCAGTTGCTATGAAAATTCGTATTTGAGGATTTCTCGAAGTAGGAATAACGTATCAAAATAAATATAACATAAATATACCAATCACAAATAGGGAATATTAAAAAAAAATGTTATAGTTTAGCTATTAACAAATAAAATCTTTTAATTATTTAAAAAATATAGTTTTGTTATTATGACACTTTGGTTACTCTACAAGAGAAAAATCAAATATAAATGTACATATATAATAATTCTTTTTTTAGTTGTTAGGTTACTTTTTAAGAGCATTAAAAAACAAAAACAAAAATTAGACTCAACAAACTTTATCGTATGTTGAAAATAAACATACTAGAAATGAATTAGTAAAATAATCATTAAAAAAAATTTATAAATAATACCTTGATAGCTATATCCGGAATTATTACAGTAATAAATATTAAAGGTACAGAAGAAGAATCACAAACTGCGGACAATGGTGGTAATTCTCCACGTAGCGTCCATAGAGCGCTGCAGATGCGTTATGTCAACGAAGAAGTATAGCTAGTGCGTGATCTGCGTGGTACGCGATAGCTGAAGAGGAGGGGGTTGTAAGAGCTGATATGGATTTATTAACATCTAACTCAATCAATTTAAAAATGTCTATTTGATTTTATCGTCATTTTGTTTTCATGTATATAGAATATACAGCAATGGGATATCCCCTATATAGATTAGAGAATGGTGAAAAAACAGTAAGACATGGCTATGAAATTTTGTTAAACATGGATGACATTAATGGATTAAAATAATATAGCTATGGAGTAGAGTAACTGAAGAAAATAAATTCATTTGTTAGCATTTTTCTAATATTTTTTACTCTGGTTTAAGTTGATGCGCGCATAACCCCTCAAAACGTACTAAATCCAATCTAATTTTAGTCTAAATTATAGTTAAGACCCAAAAGAGGTAAATCCCTGTAATAAAAATACCGCAAAATATTCCATCAAATGAAATATTTAACGATTCTCTTAAAAAAAAAAATTGGATATGAAGCTATCAGGCGTACTAAAAAATGGATTCAAAATTTTATATAGTTACTAGACAAACGGTCTAAACTTCCAACTAATTCCAAACGATTCATTTATATGACAATAATAAGTTCTATCTTGACTTAAGCTTTGAGCTCCACTGACAATCGAATTCCACTCGTATCCAATTCTTACAATCCAAAACCTTAATGATCCTTACTTAGTCACAAATCAAATCATTTGTGAACCTCAATGTTCCATGTGCGGCGGATTTAGTAAGAACAAGGCGCGAATCCTACAATGATAAACTTTTTAACCACTCAAACTTATTGGTTTCTAATCGGCTTCCCCTTTACAACCTGATAATTCTCCTAGGCATCTGAAAAGAAGATAACTTCGAGATCTCCTCTAGAAACCTTATTGGAGTTCTATCAATAGATAGATTCTCCACATGCATGTATCTCTTGACATTGTAGAACTAACATAAATTTTTAAAAAATATTATTATGACATCTGTTCAATTAAAAATAATATTTAATTAATCGCTAAAAATACAATCATAAAGATTAATTTAGTGGAACTTATATATTTAATAAATAATATATATATATAACATATTCCATATAAGACAAGGTGTTAGAGGAGAGACGAGGCGGAAGGATTTCTATTAAGATACAGAGGAGAGCTGTTGGCAGGCTAAATCTATCTCGCCTCCTCCAAGATCGTAAAGTAGTGTAGCGAGAGATTGTTTTTCTTTGTCAGAGGATCCCAAGGAGAGGGGAGTTCTGGAGCGAAAAACCGTCGGAAGGGTATCGGGGACACAAAAAATGTCTGGACCTTTCCGATAAAGCTCTAAAGGGATATTATAATTTTTCATATGGAATTTATTACTATGAAGCAGTAAAAATATGATTTTCAAAAAATAAAAGTTTAGAGCCAAAAAAATTCTACTTATTATTTATGGTTCATTTATTCTTTACTACTTTTCTAATAATAAAAAAATCGTTACTTGGAGTTATTGGTTAAATTGAGGTTTATCATATCGGGGTTTGGATGGTTAAAAAATAATCTTTCTAGTGCCTAACGTGATGAGACGTCACCTTATAGTACAAGAGATTTATGAAAAACTTCATTTTAGAAACCATTTGACGCACAGATGTCTGCCAACGCTCAAATTAGAGCTAGTTAAATTTACTATAAAATAGTTAATAATGTTTATCTTTGTAGCTCTAATAGTTTTTATGATATTTGACAAAATAAACTCACAAAATGTTAATTTCTAGTTGTTCGTATAAAATGTTGGATATTTGAAAAAATATATCTCTAGATCCATAAGACGCACATATGTCTGCTAACATTCAAAATAAACCAAATTTAACTTACTATAAAGTAGTTTATGACACTTATCTTCGTAGGGGTAGTAGTTTTAATGATATTCACATAAGAATATAAATTTAGCAAATAAAAATTTGTCCGAACAACTATAAATCAATTTATATTAGCAAATTTCAAGAAAACTATTACTCCTACGAAGATAAACATCATAAACTACTTTAGAGCTCATTAAACTAGCTTTAATTTGAGTGCTGATAGAAATATGTACGCCAAATGGTTTTTGAGATATAGATTTTTCAATATGATTTCACTAACTACTGATCTTTCAGTAAGTACTATACAACATTTTTATGAAATGTTGCTTTTTAAAAAGCTATATCTCGAAAACTATTTAACGTAAATAACTCTTTTAGAATTCATATTTTAGCAAATTTACTCATCTTTAAATAACGTTCTCTTAGGTTTTCTTGTGTTGTTCCTATAGAGCTCCGAATAAAAAATTAAATTTTTTTATCGCTTTCAAACAGCCGCCATTTTTTATTCTCCCTACCCATACTTGGTAAACTCATCAATTTTAACTAGTAATTATACATAGCTTTCATTAAAGTAATCAAAAATTGGGGTGAGATAACTGCCTTTTATCTCCTCTTGGACTCTTCTACAATTCGTTTCTCTCCTTCTTAGGAAAGAGAAGTTTTCACAGTTAAGCTTATAAATTGCATTTAGCTTTTATTTATTTTATCTTTCATGTTATATAGGAGGCGTTGCAGCTTGTTGTTAATTTATAAACCTCTTTTAATATTGGTGTCGTCATATTCTTGTAAAGTTTTTTTGATTTCATCGGTTAGACTATAAAGAATTAGAAGAAAAAAGGCAATTCTTCCCGGCCGGACCCACCCCACTAAAATCCCCAAGGAGCGATGTTCCTATAACACTGTTGAAATAACTGTTTAAAACGGGAAGAGGATACTTTAAGATAGTTTAATCGAGCAATACTTAAAAAAGTGCCCGAACTTGAACCGGACCCGCCCCACTAAGATCCCAAGAAGCGATGTTCCTATAACACTGTTGAAATAACTGTTTAAAACGGGAAGAGGATACTTTAAGATAGTTTAATCGAGCAATACTTAAAAAAGTGCCTGAACTTGAACCGGACCCGCCCCACTAAGATCCCCTGGACGTGACGGTTCTGTATCACTTTTGAAATAATTGATTAAAACGGGAAGAGGAGACTTTAAGATTGTTTAATCGAGCCATAATTAAAAGTGCCTGAGTGGCATGAAATTTATTACTGTCATTACTCAGTGTTTTGCCTTTCTCTTTATCAATGATATCTGTGTCTGGAACCGTTGTTTTCTTCCCAGTTTAATTAGGTGGTTTTATTTTTTCTAATTTAATTTTTTCATTTGTTTGTGAGTGAAGATTATATGACCATACCAATGAAAATTAAGTGATGATTAGGTTTCCACCATTTTTTCCTAGTCATTAGATGTGGACTTTATACGATATTGGAGATAAAGGAGTTATAAGATCCTATCTGTCCAAAAAGAAGACGGTCCCGGAAGCACAGATAGGCAAAGCCATCGCCCGGGCTAATCCAATATAGGCTGTACCTTATCCTTTTTTCCCTGTCGGAACAATTGAATTGACGGGACATTATTCGCTCCCCCTGCTGCCGAAATGCCATGTCCTTCTTGTCAGGGGATATTCCCTTATTGAGGAATATCCTTCCCTGATTCAATATTAAATATATATTCGTCAGGAATAACACTAGGAGAAGGAATAGTCGATAATCATATCTAATATGAGATTCCTTACACAGTAAATGAATGTCAAATATATGTATTTTTTAATTCAATGCTATGTTTAAAAGATTTAATTTTCTAACGAAATTCCAATAAATACCTACAAATCACATTTACCCTTCGCCATAAGCCCATGATTCCTGCCTTTCGTTTAATATACTCCAATTATTCCTGTCGAACAGTTCTAGACAAAACACTGTGTGACAAAAGGAATCCTCATACAAGACTGAAAAGACAAGAAAATATTCGTCGATTACAACAATCGACTATTACAATATTTACCAGAGAAATTATCTGAACTTAACTAATCACAAAAGCCTCATTTATATTACTATAATAAGGCATATCTAGACTTAGTATATAGCGTTTAGCTTTAGCACTCCACTGACCCTTACAATCCAAAATCCTACATAAAATCCTTAATGCTTCTAACTTTGTCTCAAATCAAGTCATCCAACAAGACCTCAATGTTTCACATATTGCCGATTAGGCCAGAACCTGATACCAATCCTCACCTAGGAGTCTGAAAAGAAGATGGACTTCAGATCTCTAGAAATGTTATTGGATTTCTATCAATGGGTAAATTCTCCCCATGTCTGCATCATGTTATTGTATGACTATGAACCCATTTATTTATAATATATATAATAATATATTTTATAAAGTTATAAATATCAATAAATGAATAAAAATAAAAGTTTCTAACGGGTCTGAAATATTAGATGGGATTATCACATATTGTAAAAGCAAATCTCAGACAGCTTGAAAGGTCGAGAGAAATGCGTGGTAAATTGGAGAGGATGGAAAAAGAAGAAGTGATTATAAAGATGTGGATAAAAAAAAAATCAGCCACAAAACATATTTTTAAAACTCTCAGTTTTTTTTTTGTTCGAAAAAAGTTTAGTTTCACGTGAAAAAAAAACTGAACAAGATACTATTTATATGGACTTTGGGCTATTTTACTTATAGTTTTATAAAATTGATTTATTTACTTTAATTAATTAATTAATTACTTTTTTATTACTGTTTTTATCAATTAATTGTATCTATTATAATTCATATATAATACTCTTTTTTTAATATTCATCGTATTATATCCTTTCAGATAATTGTTAATATTTTTTTTAATTTTAATTAAATAGTACTTATCTGTAAAAATATGATTTTTAGATTTTTTAGGTGTATACATTGTTATTTATTTAAAATTTGTATTATTTATATTTTAATTGTATTCTGTTATTTATTTTGTAAAAGAGGGGGAAAAAGTGATGTATTGGATAAAAGAGAAAATATGAAAAAAAAATTAAAGAATAAAGATGATAAAACAAAAAAAAAAAAAATCGTATATTATTAGTTTACTCTACAATGCCTATATTTTATAAGAATAAAAAAAAAAATTGACTGACTAGATATTATAAAATTTTCTCCCTCTTTTTCTATAAATAATAATTATGTATTCTACACATAAATAAACAATTCATCTTCAGGACCATCCAAGAACGTCTTTATCTAGTGTTTTTATGAACCATCGGCTTTACCATTTTTAACGAAGAAAGTATTTCCTTGCGTCCTTCCTTTACCAATTTACTCAATTCTTCCATCTCTGATCTTAAATTCAAATCCTCTGTTTATTTCCGCAATACTCGTTTCAAGTCCTCAGAATCGTCTATAACGGCCTAAGTAACTGCAGCGTTTGACAGTTTCTTCCTTATCAGATCCTCTTCTCTATGAAATTCCATTCCTATATCCATCTGTCACAGCAGTACCCTTCCCACCTTCAAATCCCGCTTATTCCATCATTGGATGATAAGGAAAATTTATACAGGATTAAAATAGATATTCCGCATCTACATACAGTGTAAAAAACATAGCATAAAAAAATAGATATATTGTTAATTAGTATCATTCCGTAAATTTTTTTTTTCTGTTCGAGATTTCTACTAAATTTCTTTAGTTAATAAATAAATAAACCATAATAAATTTTTAGGTCTTTGAACAGAAAAAACTAAACTTATGATAACAATAACTCATAAAAATAAATAACAAAAACATGTTATAAGGATTATAGACAAAAACAATGAAATTATTTTTTAAATCTAATTGATTACTTTCCAAAATATAAACTTTTGGGTTACAAAAACATTAAGAATATTATATCCGTATAATTGTTTGATATAATTTTATTTTACATAGAGGGTTTAATGTTTATAACCGAGAAGGTCTGATTTTTAATAATATTTTAATA
>NW_027106005.1:627254-634532 GCF_000696795.3 Halyomorpha halys
AAAATAAATACTTTCTGAACTTTAATATTAAAATGAATAAATAACTAAAGAAAATAAATCTTAAGAATTATTTTTTCTTTTTTTTTTCTAATTCCAAGTTTAAAAGATGAATAAATAATAAATAATTTAGAAAAAATTCCTTTAGTTGAATCCATTTTATAAGGAATTATATGTACTATTCTGAACTAAAGTTGGTGGGAAGAATAAATAAAATATTGTAAATATTAATAATAATTATTAAATGAGTATAAGAACATTTAAATCTCCCGTCACATTTTTGAAAATTATATGTTTCTTTATTTATTGAAAGTGTTATTTTATTTTTTGTATTATAACTGGCTTAATATTGTAGGATTTTATTTATTAGATAGATTCAAATTCATAGTTACTAAAATAAGTGAATAGAGAGAATATATTTGATCAAACCTAAAAAAATATAAAAATACATATAAATTAAAAAATAAAAAAACCAAATTATAACCCATCCGGTCGGGGTTGGTTGGCACAGCTTGTATTTTAGACTTTCAAGTTCATCTAAAAATATAATAACACATCACTTCAAAAGGGAGGTCTGGACAAAATGTGGTGACGTAGCCACAACGACAGTATTCAATAATACCCAAAGCATTTGGACACGTCTACTAGAGTTGATTGAAAAACCACGTGAAAATGCGTTGCCAACCAGTCTCTACCTCCCCAATATTATTTAAAATATTTTTTTAAAAAATATAAATTCAATAACATGGCTGTTTAAAAAGCAATGTGTAATATCATTATCAACTTATTGCCAGGACTATAGTAAATAAATGAATATTGCTTAATTAGAATAAAGCATATTTAAATTTTATTTTGTATAAACAGAATGGATGTCTAGCATGTATTTATTGCTTTTATCTTTTGCACTCAAGATAAAGAAGGCGACAGATAATAACATATAATTTAAAAACATATAATTATCTAAAATTATTCAGAGAGTGAGGGAGAAATACTTTATAATAAAAAGTATACTGCTCTACTGGATTGGTTTGCCATACACAAAGCATATCATTAAATCTAATAAGTCAGTTTTTTTTTTAAATTTATAATAAAATATAAAGATAGTATAATCGAACCATATCCAAAGTACAGTATAGGATCTGTATGTTCCTATTTTTTACCACTTATTAATTTTTTATAGTTCTTATTTTTTTAAAAAATATTTTATTAAATAAATTATTTCTATTAAACAAGTTTTTTTTTTTTAGTTAATTTTATTTCTTTATCATAACTATACTGAATCTTTTAGAATTTTATTTATTAGATGGATTTGAATGTATATTTACTAAAACAAGATACTGCGGTAATAGAAAGAATCTGTTTAAATTAAAAGAAATTAAAAAAAAAATTAAGGATAATATAACCGAATCGTTTGGGGTCGGTTGGCACGCCTTGATTTTTTTTAATTTGAGAACTCAATACATCAAATAAAACTTTGAAAAAAAAAATAGAATACCATAGCGTAATGCAGTAATCAAATAAACCAAGCATTTGCAAACCTTAGCCATTGTGTGGATGAAACAATTAAATGTTTTGGTTAATGGTCAGATTCTCCACTCAAGTTGAGTGTTTGCGTCTTTAGCGTACTTGCTCAGCCTCCACTGGCTCACTACCAGTGATGCGGTGAGAGGGATGCGCTGGGATCTTATGAGCTCTGCTCTACCCCTCACACATGGAGAATAGAGTAGGCTCAGGGAACCTCAGGTCGATTATGTAAATATTGTATCTAAGAGTGTAAATAAAAGAGATTATATTATTTTATTAATTTATTATTTCATACATATAGTTTGATTATGTTCATTTTCTTTATCCTTCTATTTGTATATATTTTAATAGACATTTTATTTATTTTTAAGTACTTTTTTGTTTATTTTTATTATTTATTTATTTTCATTCTTATTTTATTTTATTTTATGTGATCATTCACCACTATTACCTATTGCCCACAATAGTGCGGCAGATTTCAATATTTATCAATTAAATAAAGTTTTTTTAAAAAAAAAAAATTGTTGGTGTGGTCTACCGGCCCCTGTCTTCTTTACATGTGTGTTTTAATGAAATATATTTTAAAAATTTATATATAATTTCGTTACTATCTTATTGCTTCATCTAGCGGGAAATTATTACAGATGCTTCTTCGATAATAAGTGGTTTTGCAATTACTCCTCGATTCTGTTCAATAACCAGGCCGCACTTCCAAGAAGCGTAATTGCTTTTTCTTTTTCCTCCGTTTCTTCTTCGGCAATTCTTCTTCTGAGGGCGGGGTAAAGAATTTGCATAGCTAACGCAATAGGGGATGCCTCAACCGAACCGCTAAAATACCCCCGCCACAGAAAAACGTCTGTACATTAATCAAGCCCGTAAGTCCTAGCCGACGTGGAAAGAGGAAAAAGTTGTTTTCCTCTTGTTTCTTTGTAGTTTTTTTTTTATTTCTTTTATTTTAGATGGCATCTTTATTTGGAACACAAACAACTTTTGCTAGTTCACTGTTCTATTTTTTTTTATTGTTTAATTTAAAACTATTTTAAATATAAAACTGATGAATGAGGCTAAGAACTGCTGGATTCTTAGAAATTATCCATAAGAGAAGAAAACTGAAAATAATATTATTATTAATTATTTCTTTGAAAAATTCATTATTTATCAATTACAAGGTTTTATCTCTGTCATTTGGTGTTATAATATTCAATATAGATTTAACAATATTGATACGAAGAGTCAATTGCATTTGCCTGAATTTTTGATAGATTGCATTATAAATTCATTTTCATAGCTATATTGAATTTAATAACCTTCAACTCATCAAGGGCTATGAAAATCGAAATTAATTCATTTTAATTAAAACTTTAACAATTCAAGATGTATTGAAAAATATTATTATTTAATGAAAGCATGACTGATGGTAATTGTAAGATAGGTTAATGTATACAATGAATTATGTACATTGTAAAATTTTGAGATAGTCGAATAAAAATTATTGAAATTGTATTAATATTTGTATAGCTACATATATGTAGCTATACAAATATTAATAAAATGTAAAATTTTGAGATAGTCTAATATAATTAAAATGCGGTCAAATAATAGTGTATTATAGTAAATTTTGTACCTGAGGATGGTTTATTATGCTGAAACGTTGTAAGATCATAAATAAATGGTAATTCTAATTTTATTTATAGGAAAGATATTTTTGGACTTATGATGTATCACAGCTCGAGTAACGATAGGTAATTTTGTAACCAATAGAAATTACGAGTGGAACTATACAGATATATGGTATGACTTGATAGATTATTGTTTTATTAAATATGGAATTCACAGTAAGGGAGAGTATTGTGATGATAAAAAATTTCTAAATCGAGTTTTTAATGTTAATAAACGTATTAAGTTTCATTCAGTCAAAATAACCAAATCTAATCAAATTTATTTTAGCAAATATGAAAAATACTACAACGAAAACGACATAAACTACTGTATATTAAATTAAACTAGTTTTATTTTGAGTGCTAATAGGCATTAGTACGTTTCATGGTTCTTGAGATATAGATTTTCCACAATAGATCTCTAACCTCTGATTTTTCTGTTAATTTTTTATGAAATGTTGCTTTTAAAATTTGTATATCTATTAGGGCTCATATTTTAGTAACTTTATTGAATTTAGTTGATGTTCTCTTAGGTTTTCTAGTGATTTTTGTTGTTTTAACAATATGGAGTTCCGAATGAAAAATAATTTTTTTCTTCTTATTTATTTTTTTTTTTTTTTGTATTCTTCATTTCTCTACGTTCCCCAGAAACCCACTTTCTAGTCATGCCTTTTACCTGTTTATTTTTTAAATTCTTACCCCCATACTTAATTTTATTACTTTATATTTTATACCCTTTTCTTTTTGGATTTATATCTTATTTTTAATTTATATTTATATATTAATTGCTACTTTAGCACACTTACATTCTAATTATTTTAGTGTTATTAATGATTGTTGATTTTATTTATTTTATACTTTAATTTATATCTCTTCTTTTTATCTGCTAATATTTCCTTTTTCATTAATTGTCTATAAACTTTTATTATTGTAATTTAGTTTTTACAATTCATTGTACATCTTTTTGATTTTTCATCTAATTTTCTCATTTATGTTTACATAATTTAAGCGTTTGTATCTTTTTTAGCCCTGATGAAGCCCTGAAACGCGGGGCGAAACGTTAGATCAATATAAATAGTTTTATCACTATTTGAGTTTTTTTTTTTAGGTTTTGAAACCGCCGCTATTTTATATTTCACCTAATAATACTTAGCAGACTTATTAATATTGACTATTAATTATACGCAGTCTTCAATAAAGTAATCAGAAATAGGAGTGAAAACAATTTTTTCTCCTATTGGGCTTTTGTACTACATGATCCTCACGTGGAGTTTTCACGTGAAGAAGACAAATGTTTAAGGGTTAAAAATTATTTTTAAAATAAAAAAAAAGATTTAGACCTAAAATTGAGAGAGTAAGCAACGGAGATGCCAACAGAAGCAGAAGCTAGTTCACATAACAAATATATAGAGAAAAACAGAACAATTTGGCCGGGTATGTTTCTTAGGGCGGGCAGTCGGAGAACAAGTTCGCTTCTCATGAATCCAGTTGTTATTATGAAAGCTCATATTTATGTTCTTGTTGACAACTCTTCCACAACGGAATTCGTTTCCTTAGTTGTAGTTTCGACGGAAATTGGCTGTGTATGTGTTCATGTTGGACACGATCAATCACGAGGATTTGTTAAATAATTATTTAGCAGTTCGAGAAATGATTATTTATTTTTTAACTTGTTTAGCTCCAAAAGATAACGATTTTTTTTTTTGTTTAAACTAAATAAATATTTTCCTTCATTAACACCTTATGAGAACGGAGTAACTGAGTAATACGCTCACTAAGTCTCAGGTTCGAATCCAGTTGTAGCAGATAATTATTTATTGTTAATGTATTCCTGAGTCAACTCAGTGGGTTCGGGACCGCTCTAACAAAGTGGGTACCTTAAATTGAAGAACAATCAGGAGGTTGAGTGTGGTCTTGACCAAACTGACCCTTCCCGGGTTGTAACGGTTCAGATATTTTGATTTTATTTAACACCTTTCCCAAAAGGGGGGGGGGTCATTTGTCAATTCAACAAAATTTTGATCCTCACTTATTTACCATCTCAGACATTCTTAAAATTTGACACGTATGTTCTAATTGTATTGACTTGGAAAAAAAGAGCCTTTTATAGGTGTGGGAGTTGAGGTGTAGGCCTTTACAACCTCGGAACTGCAGTGGCGCCGACTCTAACTCACGATCGCATGACTGCTTCGTTATCTTTTGTTAAACTCTTGTATTCTTGGCAGGAACAAAATTTATATTAGTTATTCCCACTTCAGAAGACCCTAAAATACGAAGTTTTAGACCGACATAAAAATAAAAATTATTCGTTTATTTTTCTGTGGTCTTTAGACTTTATTTCTTATAAAATTACAAAATTGGCGATAACTTCAACAGGAGTTCAATGACTTACACAAAACTTGGTTACGTAAGTAGGTTTACTTCTAAGGACCTAGAACTTATTATTTTTAATTTTATTAGACCAACAGTCTAAACTCACAATCCATTACAAAAGACTGATCTATGTGATTATAATAAGGTCAATCTGGACATACGAAGTTGAGCTTTGGGGCATTAAACCATTGAATTCCTCTCGTATCCAATTCTTACAATCCAAAACCTTTTGTAAAATCCTTAATGCTCCTTACATTGTCACAAATCAAGTCATCCATCAGGACCTCAAGGTTTCACATATTGTCGATTTGGCCAGAACCAGATACCAATCCTTCCATGAAAAATTTCCCAACCACCTAAACCCACTTGTTTCTAATCTGGCTTCTCCTTCAATACCTGATAATACTCCTTGGGGTCTGAAAAGAAAATGGCCCTGAGATCGTATTTGAGTTCTATCAATGGGTAAATTCTCCACATGTTTGTATCATGTCATTTTATATCCAATAGCAAATTTACTAGACGTATATAATTGTATACAGTAGAAAATAACAATAAATAAATTATTTAGAAATACAATTTTTAATTTCTTAAATTTTGTTAGGGGAGCGTGGTAGCACCGTGGCAAGGCACGGTGTTACTAACTCGAAGGACCCGAGTTCGAATCCGGCTAGCAGAAAATTGTTTTAAAAGGAAGAAACAGTACTTCCTTATAAAGTACTGAACCCCTTCATGGGTTGTAGTAGTACAGATTTTAATTTTAATATTTTTTTTAAACCTTTGTTTATGAAAAAACTGATACTTTTTAATTTCACTTAGATAAACCCTAAATTACGAATTTTTTTTTATTTTATTGATAAAAGTTTTTTCCTAATGCTTTCTCACTGTACATTTCAAAGATTTAATTAATGTAAATTTTCTTTATTTACAATTACCCGCGTTTTGGTTCAATGCTGATCGAAAAAAAAAAAAAAAAACTGACTGCTTTGCTAGCTAAAGTTATCCAGATGAATCCATAACCGGTATAATCCCCTGCCTTATGACCGGTTAAACAATCGCCTCCGGTGGAACTGCCCTAAATTGAAATGAGAAGTGTTTTACATCAAAGTGAATTTTGGAAAACTTTACCGGAGAGGGGGAGGTACTACACAATTCGGCAAAACATAATGACTCCGAATCCAACTTTAGCTCTCAAGTTGAACAAGCAATTTCCACAGACGGAAGGGCTTTTATGGCAGACCTGTGACAATATAATGCTTCCGAATATCAAAGCTCCGCGGCTTCCACGAACCCGGCTCTATGTCAGTTATGACCGTTCACTAAAGAAAATATTTACCTCTCTTCTCTCATCCTCGCAAAAAAAGAAAAAAAGAATGTAATAGGATTTACCACAATTGATATTTTTACTTACTTTCACTCAGACTGCAATTATTTAATAGTCAATTACACTAACATATAATATTATTAAATCGTATTATACACCATACTCTTCCCCGGAAACTGAACCGTACTTTCCAAAATACTTTTTACTAGCACAACTCAAAATAATTATATATATACATAAAATAAATTGGTTCGAATCTTTGTCCACAATATACTTTGTGGTAATCGCAAATATTAAATAAGTGGCAACACATACTGAGACTGCAGGCATATGATAGACACCAGAATTTCATATCATTTGGAAACTCTACTAAACAACAATAGCCCTTACATTCCAGAAATATTT
>NW_027106005.1:634657-651970 GCF_000696795.3 Halyomorpha halys
ACTAAATCCCATATATAAGCCATTTCTTTCTTTATTTATTTTTTCTCCTCCTTTCAACTATCTGTTTATTTATTTATTTATCTTTTATTTCTACATTCACTTACTTACATATGGAAAATATAGTTATGGAAAGTGTTGCAATACCAAGATATAGCTTTATAAAAAGCAACATAATAAAAAATGTACTGAAGATCAGTAGTTAGTGAATTTATTTTGAGAAATCTAACTTACAAAAACCATTCGACTATATCTTACTTTCCATCCAGTTATTTTATTTTTATATATTTAATATATATATTTCTTTTTTTTTTGGTATTGTATATGCTTCTTTTTAATATTTCTCCCCCCTCCCCCTCCATATGCACAGTAATCATTTTAAGTCGATTTTTTAAATATTTATTTAATTTGTTAATACCATTTACTTTAATATTAATTTCAAATATGACGTATTTTTAACCGCCAACCATTCTCTGTCTTACCTGTCAACTCATTTCCTTGCTCGCTTGCCATCTGACAGGTATGCTTCCTATATTGTCCATTATCTTTCTTTATAAATTTATTTTACTTTTATCCCCTTTTTCCATCTTTTGTGTGCCTGAATTTTTATATTTATTTCTTATCTGTTATTTCTGTTTTCTTTAATAGTCTAAAACCCTTTGTTATTCTTATTTAATTTTAAGCTTCATAGTACATGTTTGAATATATGTTCCCTCATATTTGAATATAAATTCAAGATTCAGCCATATAGTGGCAGCAATATGAAGCAGTAGGCTTAGGTAGCCATATTGGTCTCTACAATAAACAGAAGAGTGAACAGCATCTCAAGATCCGGATCATTTTTTGTTGAGATCGAATATTCACGATCAGTGAATAAAAAATATCTCACTCAGGCCAAGGGAAAGGCAGGATGAAAGACAGAAGATAATATAAGAAGAGAACAAGAATATACACTTTCAAGTTGTCAATTGCTCACCGTGTAACCCACATCTTCAACTCAAGAAAATTGAAAATATTCAACAGCATCTATTATTATATTTAATACCACTTATAATTTCATGTAACCCCATTACAATCCACAATTAAAATTAAATACTAACTCTACTGGACAACCACATGAATTAATGTTTATAAATTAAATTAATAATGGTGGTTTATATATCCCTATATCAACATTCCTTGGGCCGCCCATAGCTCAGTGGTTAAGACACAGTCATTCCAATTTGATCTCTATTGGCGGTGCCGGTTCGAATCCGGCCAGGGACGTTGACTTTTTTCATTGAGTGGCGGTCCCACAAAATGAAGAACTTTGACCCCCAACCATGGTTAGGCAGTATAGGACTCCACTGGGAGTCTTGGCCAAAAAATCAAAAAAAAAAATCATCATTTCTTATTTATTTTAAAATCTCATAAGTACAGTACACTCCATTTATTACAATCGCCAGCAATACCAGCATATTACAATTAATTTGGGTAATATCCTCCAACGTTGACTCTGGGGAATATCTAAATTATACAGTATAATTCTTTATTTTAATCCTTAATTAACATTGTTTATTTATTTTTACCGCATTTAAGTGTTTGTATTTTTTTAGCTCTGCAATGTGGGCCGAAACATTGGCTCATAATAAAAAAAATTTACGACTATTTGAGTTTTACTGCATCGGAACCATCTTCCATAATTACACACGGTCAATTATTGATCTTCCAATATTTATTTACTCCATTTTACACATCTAAGGCTTGCTTTATGATTTTTTTCTATATAATTTCCAACCCGAAACGATATTAAAAATCTTTAGTAGACAACCCCGATCCTGCGTATTCGGCAATATTTGCTGCCCCTGGCCACGAGAGCGGCCCCACAGCAGAACCCGACGGTGGAGTAGCAGCTGTAGCAGATTTGAATAGAAATGGCTCTGTTTGCTGGGACCAACAAAACACAGCCTTCATAAAGGTTATTTAACCATTTGATATATGGCCCACTAACCTGCTCAGTTCCCAACTCCTGACTTTATTTACAATCGCCCTGTCGTTTATGTGCGGGGCGTAGAGGAAGCTGTAAAAAAATGAATTATGTCAAAGGCTTGTCAACTGTGCAAATCCACAATTCTGCTCCACATTACTCTGAATATGTCTCCGAAAACATCATAAATTTATCCCTTTGTTTTAGAGTATGTTATCCCAAAATGTATTCAAGTATAAAACGAAAGTATTTTTTTTTTAATATGTGATCTACTTTGATACATCATATAAATAAAATAACATAACTGAATTATTTTCTGCCACTTGGGCTTCTTTACTGCTCTTCACAAGAAAACGTCAGAAATGATTTTCTTCGTTATAGATCCTTAACAGGAGTATGTATGTTATCAAGATACGACCGTCAAAAAAATTACGGAGGACCAAAAATCTACACGTTTATCGAAAAACGGCTAAATCAATAAGGATACCTCTGAATTGATAAGATTTACTGTACAATCGTTGCAGTCTGGACTAAGCATAAAATTAATCTTTCCAAAACTAGTTATTTAAGTTAGTTAGTTGGACTGAATAAATGAATAAAATTATATTCAAAGATATCGATATGTACATGGTTTATATGAAGTTGATAGCCAAAATGTTATATTATTGTTAGTGTGTTATTAAATTTTGAATTAGCGGATCTATTTGTTGTTAATATGTTGATTTGGAGTAACACTGGTAGATGACAAAGCCATGGATTTTTCCTATATTTACTAATACCCTTCTCCGCTCTCTTCTTCTATTATTTTTCTAATGTGTTTGAATTCAATGATATTTACATTCCCAAACAATAAAAAAAATAGTACATCTTACTTTTTGATTCCCCACTCAAGATAGGGAACATTTGTATTTTTCTTCAACTGTTTATTTTTGCTATTTTTTGTTTATAATGATAATATTCTTTATTTATTCTGGGATTGATCCCTTTAGAATAGTATTACAGGCGTTAAAATTAGGCTTAAGAGCCTTAGAGTGAAATACAAAATAAAAATGGAATTAAAATAGGTCATAAAATATAATAAAATAATGAATTTGAAATGATAAAAATGAACAACAATAATTAACAGAATAAAAAGAAAAAAATGATAAAAAATCAAATACAATTAAACTAAAAATAATAAATTAAAAGGTACAATTTCTTCTAATATACATATTTACAAGTATGAACGAAAATCTGAAACATCAAACACAGAAAATATATAAACCAACCGTATAATTTTTTAGTATTATCAAAAAGATAATAATATAAAAAATACTCTAACTAACCATACTCTTAAGGAATATACCAATAAATGAAATAACAGGAAAACGAAAGCAGTAGTGTTGATTATATGAGTCTATATTTAGAAATGTTTATAGATTTTTTGTAAATATTAAAGCATCCAATAATATTTATGTTAAATATTATCTCTCTTTCCATCTATTCACATCTTATTTGATACTCTGAAGTGTTCTTTTCCGGGATTGGATGGAGAGAAGGTGGTCGAAGAAACGGGATTTGTAGGTTGGAAGGGTATTATAACTACGAATAGAGAATAGAATTCCATAGGGAAGAGGAACGGGTGAGGAAAGATCTACTAAATTTATAGTTTTTGTTTCTCTTAGAATAACAATAATAAATGCTCAATGAACCGGAGGGTTGGATGTCGATACCACTAATCACAGTCAACATACATTTATCCAGTGATGTCCGTCTAAACCTAAATTTACTAGATCACGCTTGACGTTATCCTCCATCCTAGTTTTTGTTATATACCCGTAGACTCAGTTTTTATTAACTATTTTAGAGATATTTTCGTTTCTAAGTACTTTTAAATTTAATGACATTAGAATAAGTGAAATGGTGGTTAAAAAATAGGTTAATAGATTTAAGGTATACTTTGATAAAGGCAGAATAGCCTTGGACTTTTTGATGGCAATGTTATCTGTGATAGTATAACTAAGATATCCTTGAGGATGGCCGAAACGTTGGAATTATAAGAGATAGACCATGTTGTGGTCATATGGATATTCCTTATTATAATTGATAAAAAAAAAAAAAAAACTGTCTCAAACAAGAATTATATAAAAATAAAATTTAAATTTACAATATAATTATCTCATAATAAAAATTAAATTAGGTTTAAACTAATTTCATATTGTTTTTATTCATAATCAATAATTTTGGATCCGACATTTTTTAAATTAAAATTAAGTGATTAATTTAAATGAATGAAAATATAGATATTCCTTTTACGATTTCAGAATTGTTAAAAATCACCTTGAAGCCATAAATAATCGTTACTTCTCTTTGACCTTCTTCGCCCAGAGTCTCCACTTTCTTAATTTAAATTAAGGGCATTCTCAAGAGTTGAAAAGATAAGGCCAACAACTGTGGCTAGTGAAACAGAAAATAAATTGGCTACACGTAAAGGGAGGGCAAAGTTGAGTAAAACCCAAAGGATAATAAAGTTAATCAAAGTTTAATAAAGAAGAGGGGGGGAAGAGAGGAGATGACGCGATTTTGGCCGCCCATTAAACTCGAAAAGTGCTTGAAAAGTTTTGAGGTCCAAGAAGCGATACCGGAGGCGTCTCGAATATCAGCTCTCCCAGCTCTCGTTCAATCTTCAGTCTCGGCGAAGCATCAAGGGGGATTGTTAAGTCTTGTCTTTTATGGGGGATGTTGCTTCACTAATTAAATTCAACATTCCAAAGCTGAAGAAACATTTTTTATTTTATTTATATATATATATATATATTACTTCTGTTATAGTCTAGGGACGAACTGAGGGGGGTTTGCCTAGTACGTAAAATAATGAACAAAATATGGGCACTAGAAGAAAAAAAATTAGGAAGTCTTAGGGTGCAAAAAAAAGAAAATAGTGCAGGTCACTTATCACACAACTTGCAGTTATTCGTTTCTTAAATACGTATTTTATGGTTACTCAAGATGGAAATAACAGACATCAACGTTGTTCCTGCCAAGAATGCTCGAGTTTAACAAAATATAATGAAGACCTGTACATATATATGCAGCCTGAACAGGTTTCGGCTTTTTCCGATTTGAAACTGTCGCTATTTTTTCTATTTTCTTAAGTTGTTCATCAAATTTTATAATATTCTTTATTTTTTCATTGTTCACAATTTTTTTTCGTAGCCTCCTTTATTATTAAATTCATGCAATACATACTTACATAAGGGAAATGATAAATATGTATACTAGTATAATATTGACTTGTGGCATTATATGGTTAATAGCAGGGTTCAATTAAGTTACCTTAATTAAGTTCATGTAGCTAACGCCTGCGGATTATTGCAGAGTCCAAAGTCCTTCCCACGTCGAGGACATCAACTATGGGGACAGTGCACTACCACTTCCAAGGTCTTGGTGAAGGGGGTAATTTTATGAAACAGAGGGTTACAGGAGGCCTTTAACCCATTAAAAATTTTGGTGTGCCGTCTTTTATGAACTCCGGCACAGTAGGGAGGTAGAGCTCTTCACGGACGACACTGTTCTTGGCCCTTGACGATTCTCCGAAGAACGGATCCCTGGAAACACTGCTGTTTGCTGTTATGTCTGTTCAACGTAGTCTTGTAGAGGTGTCTCATCAAAGCTGCACCATGGAGCAGAGTTGGTCAGATAATTGCCTTGTAGATCCTATACGTTTTAAGTCGGGCCATCTTAAGCCTCTTCTTGGCATGATTGGATAAGGTGAGATGACGATCTAGAGTCACACCACGGTAGAGGATGGAATTAGAGATCTTTCGCTCATCCACTACGAATCTTTGAGGCAGGCAATCCTTTTCGCCTTTCTGAAAAGACATGACAATAGCATCAGTCTTATACGGGTTCACCCTAATGCCATCTTTCTTCAAAGCTGCTACAGTGGTATAATGGTAACAAGGAGAACTGGTTTTTTATTTATAATAAACAAAATCAAATTTACTTCAGAAAAATCTTTCTTATTATCTTTATACACTTAAGCCCTTTTAGACTATTTCAATGAAAATATTAAAGATCACATAATCCTGCACTAATTATCTATTTTAATCAAAATCATTATTTTTTTAGGACCTGATAGCTGAGCGGGCTGGGGCGAGGGCCCTAGAACGCTTGCTTCAGAAGGTTATGGGTTCGATTCGCACCTGGGCAGGTCAATATTTATTTCGTTGCAGTCTCGAGAAATGCACCTTGACATTCCCACTCTGGGGCTGTATAGGTCCTCAACGGAGGACTTGAGCCAAAAGAAAAATAAATAATTTTTTTAACATATGTTTATGAACAATTTCTAAATCACAGTGAATTTTCTCAATTCGGATTTTTATTAATAAATAGTAGGGGGAGGGAAGGTAGCAAAACCCTAATCTCTTTTAAAGAATAAGTTGTGCCAAAAAGACCACGCCCACGAAAGGAAGGTTTATATTGTGGTAAATAGGAATGTCCACCATTTTAATTTAATCTGAAAAATTAAGCCAGTGATTGGCTCGTACTCATTCCCAACACCTCTGCCACGAGCCTGAAAAGCCCGCCTTTTTGGCTTCACTTTTTTTTACCAGCTTACTCCCTCCATTATGCTCCTTCCTTCAAGTTTTTCCAAAAGTTCTAAATATTTGAAGAACGGATTCCAAATGTTTTAAAACTCAGTCTTATTGTATACATAAAGTGTAAGGCTGCAAGCTATTAATAATTTCAGCTACGTTCACTCGTCATTAAGAACCTTCATGGAAGATGGAATCAGTATTCTGAATAATGATTGATCGTTTTTGAAGAAGCGGTAAAAGTATTATAAATAGGAAAAGCGACAAAGTAGTTTATGTTTTAAATGCTTACAATTCAAAATCCTTCTTAAAATCCTCAATGCTCCTTACTTTGTAACAAATAAAATCATTCATAAAGACTTTTATGTTCCCTATGTAACTGATCTAGCCCGAACCAGATATCATTCCTTCTATTATAAACTCCTTAACTACCCAAACCCACTAGTTTCTAACCTTGCGTCCTCTTCCATTCCTGCCAATCCTCCGAGGCGCCTGAAAAGGAGATGGCCACGAGACCTGCTAGTGTAGAAACGTCATTAGAGTGCTTATCAATTGGTAGTTTTCTACACTCCTGTATCATTCCATTATAACTGAGATCAGATTAAAAATACAAAAACCGAGTGGAACATGATGAAATCGATATTGTTTTTTTGCGACAAAACATTGCATTTTCAGATTTAATTAAAAGGTCTATGAAGACGCGAACCATATTTTGCAGCGGTTAAAACCTATTAAGGAAAAATAACGACTTTTATTAAATGATTACCCTCTCCAGATATATCGGCCGAATATATCGGTACTAATACAATAAACTACCTTGATAAAAACGTTGTTAGGTCAGATCCGGAAGCAGTAGTCCATGTTATGGAACAGCTGAAGGATCCGGAACCTTGTTTTAGCGCTGAAGCCTGCTAAGCTGGTAAGACTCCTCCCTCAGCACTTTCTGTCGATGCCCAAGAGGCCACGGGCTTTCCTCTTCGCCAATTCCTGTGGGATTTGGGGGCCAAAGCATACTTGACGTTTCTACCTCACTGGAGGCCTCTACACAAACCATTTCAACTTCTTTGCTGTAATTTATTTTACGATTCCGAAACCAATTCATGAATAGTGCAGTAATTAAAGAATAGGTTGCTATTCTTATTTTACTTTGTGCTAGGCGGTTATCCCCTCTTACTCAAATTGTATAAATGTAATTTACATATATTTTGTAGTTCAAAGAGTTCAAGTTTACAACTAACCTATTGTTTAAAAAATGCTGTCATTCATACACTTTTTTTCATTTTTCTCCCCCGCAAAATGCGTTCTTTGTCACTTAAACTAAATTTTTTACGACACATTTTTATCATTCCAACTTATATGTAAAATAAAATATTACACGGTGATCACTAAAAACGTTTTTATATAATAGAGAGATACAAATTACTATTATAGAGAATAAAAAAAGTGATAATCACCTCGAGTAAACGTTAAGTGACCCTACACTGTCATTCTAAAGCCAGACTCATGTGACTGACAAACTACAAAGACTTCTACACTATATATTCGACTGAGGTTTTTTTGTAAATGATATAAAGAACAATAAGAATCTTGTACAACGTTTCTTTCAATTTCTAATTAAAAAAAAGCTATTTTCGATGGCCTAAAATGAAAACTTAGAAAGCAAAAATCTCGAATTTATATTTACTTGAATCTTAAACATTATGTCTACCAAGAAAAATACAAGGTTTGATTCTTAGCCGATAGAGCGCAGCACCATATGATATGTGCATATCGATATGTAAATGCATGCAGATATGTATATATCGAATTTTTCAACTCAATTATTGTGAGTTACGAGTTTATCCATTTAATAATATAAAATAATAATTATTATTATTTTCTAAGATTTGAGGTTTTAATTTTATACCGTCATTGTGGCATTCAACAGCAAGAATGAAGTGAAAAACACAATATGAACAATGCAACCTCTACACCACTCCAAATTCTGAATGATCGGATTTCAAAATTTTCTCAATAATCTCACAATATACAATATATACGGTTTTACTGCCATTTCGATTGACCATTTCCTAAACATAGTAAAGTGATGTTTTATTTATCAAAGTAGTTTACAAGAACGGTATTGTAGTAAATGTAAGGAGTTTTCTATCAACAGTTAATAAATCCATTTCTGAAAAGTAATATTTTTTTTTTTTGATAAATGAAAATTCTACATAAACTTATTCAAACTAATTTCAATTTTCCCTGTAAAATTTAAGTTACAGCATTAATTTTACTTAATGACATTTTTGAATAATAACATTTCAAAATATGATATATTGACTTTTAATAGAAAACTTATAATATTTTCTAAAATGGTAAAATTAAAAAACTGTATTTCTTTTTATATTCTCTAAACTCATAAACGAAAAATAAATATTTAAAAAATGTTTTTATTTAGGTTAATTTTGAAGGTCTTTTTAATTAAAAAAAAAAAGGAAATTTATAATTATTCGCTCTCCAATTTCATAATTGACCTCACCTCAAATTCATCGAGTAATTTTCACACCTCACCAATCATCTTTACAGTAATTCCGTCGCCCGATTAAACAGAGTCTGTAGGAATTTTTTCATAACTCCTATTGAAACCATACTGAATTCAATGTATTTAAATTATTATGCGGCGTAGCTCAGTGGTAAGATACTGTGCTACTAACTCCAAGGACCCAAATTATTATTGTTGCTGTGAGGCAACACTGTGGGTTAGGGAGTCCTCCTAGGCCCACCTGGCCTCATAAAGTGGATAATATTAATTGAGTAAAAAACTGATAATCGAGCGAGATTCCGACTAAATTACTTCCTTGGACAACCGTAGGTCAAGTAACAATACTTCCTTACAAAGTACTGCACCCCTGACCCTTCGTGGGTTTTTTATTAATTACAGATTTATTAATTAATCAATTTTTTTGTTGTTTGAATTCAAAGATATTTAAATCAACCTAAAATTTATTTTAAGCTTCCTATTCCCGAAAATAAAATTAAAAAAGTACATGTTAATTTTTGCTTCCTCACTCAAGATACGGTTTACTAGTAGGTTTCTTTGATTGTCTATTTTTGTGATTATTTGATGTTTATATTTTTTTTTTATCTTAGAATAACAATAATAATTTAGGCGAATCGGAAGGTTAGATGCTAATATCGCCAATTGCTGTCTACACGCATTTGTCTAGTGAGACCCGTCCAATCACAAATTTACTAGATCAGTCTTGACGCTATCCTCTCTCCTACGTTTCGGTCTACTCCTCGGATGTTTACCTGTCGGTTCAGCATTAATTAACATTTCAGGACTCCGTTCATTATTTTCTACAATGAAAACCAGAATGCAGTTTACAGAATATCGGATTCGGCCCGAATATTGTTCTTGAAATATTGAAAATTATAATTTTTTTTTTAATCTTTGAGTTTATGAAGTTACGTATATTAAATATTAAATGTATTATTTTTACGGTTCTGAACAAGATATATATTAAAAAATATATCTGTCATGGATTAAGTTGGTAGAGCTTAAATACAAAAAAAAAAATGAAAACTGAGACATAGTAGTTAAGTCCTAGATGATTTCATACTTCATATCGAATGACCTTTCCTTGTTAGTTGATTCTCCTATAATCGGTGTAGCTCTCTTGTACTCAGGAGCAGATTAGCAATAATTTATATCCACAGTCATGATATGATAACTGATTGACAGACTGAGATAGACTAGCGCATAAACAACGTTAACATATCCTTCTTCTTTTTGTCAAGAATATTGAAAAATTTAAAGATAAGGGTGCCATGATAGAGCTGATATACGGCTGTGAGACCTGGGTTCTAACAGGTACCCTAGAATCTAGAATCGAGAGATTTTAAAGGAAAGTCCAGGAGCTATTTGGAATTAGAGTCTTAATACATGAAGAAGTACAAACAATGAACTGCTTGCACAGATTGGTCAGTCAATATTAAGATATGAAGGCAAGAAGGGGGACATATGGCTCGAAGCAATCCATCAGGACGTCTAAACACAACAATGAATGCCAGTAAAGTTGGAAAAAACCAGATAGATATACAGAATCAACAAAAATGAGAAAGTGCTGCATTCAATTAACTGGAAAGTAGTAGCTCATGACAGGCAGGTGTGGAGAAGGCTGGTTCGGGCGGCCAAAGATTTACAAAATCTGTAGAGCCAACCGGAAAAAAATCATGATTGTAGTTTTTCTTCGTTTATTTTTTTTATAAAGCAGAACCTTCATGACTAGAAGCTCTCCTAAGATGAAGCATCTCCCTAAAGGACTGATTGCAGTGCTGGAGATGCAGTTAACACATACCGTCTAAAAAGAGTACTGTAACCCTACTCACCTGGATATCAAAGGTGAAACCCAAAATGTCACGCCCTTAAGTTCCTGTTAAGGTTAACAGGCATGTCCAACCAGTGTAATCTAAACTGAAAGAGAAAGCAGGCAGTGATTGGTTCGTACTTTTCCCCTGCTACTCTGCCACGCCTCTGGGTCCATCTTAAGGCCCGCCTTTTTGGCTTCACCTTTCCTGCTAAATTATCCCTACATCCAATATATCCCATCCTCTAAGACTAGTATGAATATAATAAAATATATGTTATTACTATTATTAAATTACTATATGCTTAATACTTTTTAGGCCTTTATAAATATGAAAATGAAGTAATAAAAGTGCAACAATCTATTATTAATTATTACTACAGTTATGACTGTAATTTTTTTCATTTATTTTTTAATATGGATTACGCCAACCAAGCAACTCCTATGCGGAGGAACTTTATTGACTAGAGGCACCCCTAAGACGAAGCACCCCAAAAAGGCTGACCCGCAGTTAATTGCGGACCCCTACCTGGCGATCTATAGCCGTGGTAGAGGATCCATCAAGGCCTATCGGTGTAAGATCAATCTCATTTGTCAGACACTGGGATTGGAGAGTAGACATATTGTCCCAGATAGGAGAGGTAATTAATTGCTTTTGTCCTTCTTTCTTAGTTCATTAATCTTGGCTTAGCTCCTTCCTCAATCTTTTCCACTCCCTCCAGGTCTCGGAGATATATTTCTTCTTTCACCACCGCCCCTAACTCCTGCCCTGTCTCTTGTATTTCTCGAGATATTTGGTGTTTTCTTGCATGTTGGAAAACAAATTGACTTTTATGTATATGGACCTAACTAACACAGGGTGTCCACAAATGTTTGTCAATCTAATTCCCTTACTTTTCTCTACTTTAAAAAGATTTATATGTGTTCCCTTCCACAAAATAAGGATGATAAAAAATCTATAGCCATAACAAAAAGTAAAAATAAAATTTTATATATATAGAAGGAAGATGTTCTTGGAGCGGTCAAATAGTAATTAAACTAATTATTATGTGCGAACGTTTCATCCCAAGTTGCAGGTTCTTCATTAATCTTCATCAAGATTAAAAAAGATAAAAATAAATATAATAATGTAACAAGGTAAGGGAATAGATAACATGAAATAAATGTAAATTAAGGCAAGCCTAGAAATCATTTAAAATATGCAAAATATATATAAAAAAGGTAATAGACAATTAATGAAAACGAAAATAATAACAAGCATATAGAAAAAAAAAATGTAAAAATATAGTGCACTCTAAAAGGCGGAAAATAAAGTAATATGGATAAAATAAAGGACAACGAAAATTGGAAAATATTTTATTTGTTATTACTTTTCTCAAAATAACGAGGTGAACAAAATACTGACTAATATATAAATGTAATTCTTAAACAAAAGTACTAAAGTACATAAATAAGTCATAAAAATTTTAATACTACAAGCCAATTGATATTCATGATGTATTTTTGTCGTAGAAATACACAATAAATTTAAAAAAGTGTTATAAGACTTGCTTATGAACTAATTCAAAGATTTTACTGAAATTATAATTCTGAGATACGCCTATGATGAAATGATTTAATCTATAAGCTGAAATTGCAGTGTTCAAAATAAGAAGTAAATAAATAATAGTTTCTATTTTTTTCAATTCCACTTAAATATAAATGCATTACCTGATATTGCAAATAGTTTAAATTGTGGAAATAACAAATAAATTTGACAGATTGATCATAGATTAGTATAAAGCTTAACTATTACTTTATTAGTGACAGAAACGCAAAAATGCATTTTTGTGAGATCAAATGAGTAACATGATTCTTGAATTATTTTTTGTTAATGGGACTTTATTTTATAGACTGTACCAGTTAACACGGATTTGATTAAAGAAGATTTTAACTTATTTTGCACGTAAATGGATTTTTTTTTTACCAGATCTAGTTTTCTATTATAGATATTAGAAGGATATTTAAGATTTAAGAAACAATTTCGCACTTTTTCTATTGCTAAAAATAATCTAAAATCTATGCGTTTGACAGAATATCTTGTCTTTATCCACATTTCACGAAAAGTTCCAAAATTGTTTCGTATTTTTAGGTATATCGATGAAAATTAACTTTTCATAAATTACATTAATATACGTCCCAAAATTTTGTGTGTTATAGTTATTTTTGTGATTTTGAAAAAAAAAACCCTGAAGAGCGAAAATTACTAAAAAACATTTTTATTTTTCTGTTGCTATAAAAATTAGTTTATTGTAATTTCTCGGAATGGGAATAACGATAATGAAGTTAGTTACTGCCAAAAATACAGCAGTTTAACAACAGATTAGAAAACTGTAGGGCCGTCCGTAGCTCAGATGGTTAGCCGCAGTCTTAAACATTCTGAGCACTGCCGGCGGGGCCGGTTCGAATCTGGCCTACCCGCGTTGACTTTTTTCATTGAGTGGCGGTCCAACAAAATGAAAAACTTGACTCCCCCATGTTTGGCCAGTATAGACTTACCCGAAAAAAACCCGTAACCCAATCAGAAAAGATTAGACTTTTAATTATAGAACTGGATATCTCTTTTTTTATTTTTTAGTTATTTATATATTTATGCATTGTTTAGTACTGGCAAAAATGAGAACTGATTATTTTTTCAAATAAAAAAAATGAAGGAGACTAGGTGATAGATTTTTTTTTTTTCAAAATTGTATATAAAAATGTAGCAATCATATATCCTCCTGAAATATATAATTTCAGTTTCATATGACTTTACATTAATGAAATAGACTGTCCACATAGATTAATTTTCGCAAGACTATGTCATTTTAACTTAGGGTCTATTTCCGTTGAAAACTAGAATTTTAAATTTAGCAAGACCGTAATAATTTTCCTTACTATGTATTCTATATATCGGTATGTGAATGAAAATCTGACTTATGAGTGAAATGCTCACTATAACTAATCTTGTCTTAAGAAAGACGCCGTGTTAAAAAAATAAAGTATGTTCATTTCCATTGTTAAGCTCTTAAAAAGCACTGAAACGATAAGATGGCACTTTTAGTGATATATAATATTCAGACTGTCCCGTTTTATTTATTTTTTTTTTAATTAGATATTATTTCAGGTCAGGCTGAGGGTAAGATTTAAATTCAGTTATTTGAAGTAAAGCTATAAGGAAACGGGGAGGATTTTAATTCAATTAACCTGTCCTATCGGACTCGGGAGGGATTAAAAAGAGTAGCAAAGAAAATTCCTCAAGTTAAAAGGAAATCCCTCGAGTTGGCAATGGCAACTCCAACAGCCGTTTCATTTCAATTCAAGCGTAGGTAACCATCATCCTTACCAATCAACTTTTCCAATAAATGCTTTTAAAAGTTTTTCCTTTTTTTCCCCTTTTTTTTTTATAAGTGCTTTGGCTTTGATTCCCTGGACGGTTATTTTCTGAGTATTTTTTATGTTTTTAATCCACAAAGAAGTTCTTCGGATCTGTTCATTTTATGTTATAATATAATTTATAATTAAACATGTTAATTAGTAAAAGAATTTTCAACGGTTAATGCAACTATGAAATAAGATAGTTTATATATTTATAAGTGATGCTAATATTAGACAGAATAATAAAAAATCATTAGATTTAATTTTACAAATGGATATTAATTATTGTGAATTAAACAACTTGACTAATCGTCTGTTGGGCGCCAAAATATTGATTTTGTACTATAAATGTATATGTATCATTTTAAAATTATAGATTGTTTTGAGCAAAGATTTAATAAAAAAAAAGTATATTTATATATTTGATATATTTAATTTATACTTATTTCTAAAATGGTATTGAACTTAAAGAGTCCGCTCCTTAACCATCCAACTAAAACCATCCAATCCTTAATGTTCCTTACTTTACCACAAATAAAATCATACATTATGACTTTAATGTTCCATATGTTGCCGATTTGGCCAGAAAAAGATATAAATACTTCCTTGATAACAACTAACTACCCAAACCCACTTTTTACTAACCTAGCTTCCTCTTTGCTTGATAATTCGTCTAGACCTCTGAAAAGAAGATTTAAGGCCATCGAGACCTTCTACACTGGAAATGTTATTGTAGTTATACCAATAATTAGATTATTCCGAAGTCTAAATCATGGCATTGTAATACAACTTAAAACACAAATTATTACCAATACTCAATAAATTAAAATAAGCTCAAATAAATAATAAATTAATGGTGTTGTGGGCCAGCGAAGTCTCACACTAAATAAATAGTCATTTTCCGTTTTTTTTTAAAGTTTATTATTAAAAGTTAAGAAAAAAATATATATTGAAAACAGTAATTACGAATTAAATTCGGACTAATGAAGATATTTACTATTAGTGAAAAATTATAACTTTTTCTTAACCATAGATGAGATTTTAAGAAAATAGACGCATACATTTATACTCTCAGAAAAATATGGATTGATAGATAGTCAAACCCTGGATGCACATCCAGCCGCAAAGGTTGTAGAGAGGAGGTGGTATTAAGACTGAGAGTAGGAAATAATACTCACTTATTCCTACCTCATCACAAAACAGGCATCAGAAAATTGTAACATCAATATTGTTGCTTGAGATTGAGTGGACTGTATATTTTAGGTGTAGTTAGTGCTAATATAAACAGGTTCATAGAATTGGGTTTCCTATAATTGAAACCTATTATGTCATTTTGAACTCTTACCTGTAAAGTAAGGCCAATGTACCTCAAGCTGAGTTGAAGAAGGATTTTTAGAAGGAATAATGAAGCAATGAAAAGGCGAAATGCAGAAAGTAGTTGAAGAGATGTTCTTCGATGGCCAGGAGCATAGGACAGTATGTTTGCAATTAGTGCATTTAGAAGTGAGTGAGTTTTAAAAACATAGAGACATAGCATTGAATCATGCAACATTTGAGACATAGCAAAAACATAGCATTGAATAAAAAAAAAATAATTAGAAATTAATGGCATTAATGGCCAGCGAAGTTTTACACCAATAAATAAGAAGGGACAAACTCCAAGAAAAAAAAAGTTCATTAGCATGAAGCACAAGAAAGTTTATTATGAGATTTTAGGCCAAGAAGTTTGGAATAATGTGGACTTCTGTATATCCTCAGAGAGGTTGCAGATGTAAGGAAGAGACCTGTTGAGGTAAATTATTAGAGTAGATTGGGACTGTTGAGAGAAGATGGGACTGTCGCTGTTGGATTTGTGTATTTTTGCACAGTTTCTTACTTCAGGTTTAGGTAATAGAGGAATAAAATCCTGAAGGATCGGGTGCATAATAAATCCTGTAAAAATAAGGATGGACAGATGGAGGATTGGAAGGGAGGATATTGGAGACGGTTAATAGTGTTACAAAAAAGCATAAGTTCTTTGTCCTTTTTAGCATCTCAAATAGATCGTCGCTATAAATAAATTCTAAATCAGATATAACAGAGGGGATCTTAGAAAGGGAGAGAAAGAGGGAAACAAAAAATAAAAGGTAGAGATACATCGTTGAATAGAGAATGAAAATATGAGGAAAAATAATTAACAGATAATTTACGGTTATGTTTCTACTATACTTTTCACCAATTATTCTTAAAGTATGGTTCTCTTTTCCTTCCAGTCGTTGCGCGCATTGCACAACCACTAATGTGCCATACCTAGTAGTAAATTCCGTAAAACGATCTTTAAGCGATACTATTCCTTATAAGAGCTGATGATACAAGTGTGTCGTCAGTGAACAATGACATAATAATTGCATATACAATTTTCGATCACAAATCATCAAAAATGGTTTGAACCTTTCGTATTAAACCGAAGATTTCCCGTCTTTAAGTAACTTTTAACAATACTCTGCGTATCCCAAAACCGCAAGATTGACTTACAAGCGACTGACTCAGAATTCATAAGGAAGATTGGAAAGACAAGAAGCTGCAAGAAAAGCTCAAATTATCCTAAATCCGGCTACTATGGTCATATTGGAGTCATACTTTGTCATTAAATCCATGGAATTCCTCCTGACTCCAACCCTTCGAAAAAACCTCAATTCCACAATTGGGAGCATCCATGACGACTTCAAAGTTACTTACGTTATTTATTATGAAATAGAAACCAATCCTACTTTTACGAACTACACACTTGAGTTCACTTGGCTTGCTGCCTACATGTTCCTAAAACTGTCCCAAAGTATCTGAAAAGAAGATGGCCTCGAGAACATCTAAGAATGACCTGTGATGAAACACTACCAAGAAGTTGTAATTAATCATATAGCTTATTTTCTTTATTATTTTAAATGTACTTCCAAACATTAATAACTCAGGCCTACTGTTATAGGCCTACCTTCTACACCATAACCCCTGATGAAGACCTGAAATTCGCCATAAAATTATATATATA
>NW_027106005.1:652020-660377 GCF_000696795.3 Halyomorpha halys
ATAAATAATATTATTTCTCCAATAGTGACCGGTTCTACTATAGTACTATACTAATAATTAAACAAAAAACTGAATCTATAAACGAAACAAATAGTGAATAGTATCGATATTGAAATTTAAAAAAAAAAATTATTTTCTTACTTAAACTTTTTGTGGATATCATTAATGAACTGTGTAACCCAATCCACCAATTCCAACCTTTGAATTCTCCTTAATCATCAGAATTTGTGTTAAGTGAGACGGAATAGTGATTTAATTACTGTGTACAATTATTGCTTCGTTTTTTTGTTTTTTTTTTACAATAAAATTATTTTGAAAGAGTACTCTGTGTTCGAAAGCATTTTTTGTTTCTCAGAAAAATGAAAAATCGAAATATTATCTAATTTTTTACTCTCAGCTAAAAAAAAAAAATAATCTTTTAAAAACTAAATCAATAAAATTGTTTATTTCTATATTCAGTTATTTTGAGCTGTTAAAAAAAACAGTATTAAATCAAAAAAACAACATAAACATAACAAGCTATAACAAAACAGTTATGTCTCCAATAACTGCCATCCCTAATCTCCCCCAGACCATTTCAGGAGTCCAGAATATAATTTATGATTTTGTTTAATAGTTAAGTCGTTTTTCAGGATTAATCGAATTATTTTCTGATTGCCTTTGAGAAGGTAAATATATATTTTAGTTATGGTTTTGGACACCAATTACAATAAACAAAATGGTCTCCATTCAGTTCAGGATTGGACCATATTGAAAATATTTAGATGTCAACCTTCAACTTCAAGAAAATTAGAGTTTCTTTATATATAACATAAAGAAACTCTAATTTTCTTGAAGTTGAAGGTTGACATCTCAATATTTTCAATATGGTCCAATCCTGAACTGAATGGAGACCCTTTTGTTTATTGTAATATAATCGTTGATATACTCGTAATAAAAAAAATGTAAGGATATATATTTTTGGCAATTTTAATCTTAATTCCTTTTATATGGCGTTTATTATTCATTGTAGCAAATTGAGATTTTTTTAAATGATTGGAAATAATAGAAATAACCAAATAAAATCCCTTCAATTTCATAATAAAAATATATTTCAATTATTCTGATCAAGTTATAGAAATATATTTATGATATATATTCAAATAAAATGTACCATATTGCATCTTATCTAATTAGTTTTATTTCATCGTTTTTATATTGTTTCTTTTTCAGGATATCTACTGGTTCTGTTTTACCAAAAAGTTGATCAATATGTTAATTCTTATTAATTTTAATATCTGCTTCTAGAGTTATACTCTAGATGTGTGTGCAATGTATCTGAATTAAATACATTTAATTTCAACTTTTGCCATCCAAAAAAATTAAATAAGACGTATCCAGAACCAGTAGATAGATACCAAGCAGTACATAGATTATCTAGCCTAGAAATATATTAACAATGATTTTTATATCATATATGCACATTATTTTCCAAATATATATTTGAAAAGATGGATTGAGGAAAAATTTCTGTCGATTAAAGTGTGAGATCGAAATTCATATGTTTGGTATGTGCGTGTGTGTGCTGACGTATCCATAAGGTTGCAAAATTATTGATGAAATGTAATGTATAGCTGAAACGTTATTCAATATGTCTTTATCTTGTATAATTTGTTATTTATGTTAAATTAAATTAGGTTTTTTCGCATGGCCTTAATTTCTAAACCTCCTTTCTAAATTAAAGTTTCGGGTGATTCTTGAAGTTTAATTCAATATCTGTTGGTATTTATAAACTTAAAAAAAATTCCTTTGACTAGTAATTTTTCAAATCGCCTTTTTTGATCCTTAAAACAATCTATAAATAATAAATTCATCAAAATTAAAGATATACTCAAAACTATAGTTCAGACATTCTTTATTTAATAAAAAATCCTTTCTTTCATTTTTTTGTTGAAACTGCACCGTATGGCATTATAGAAAATATTTTGGTAATATTTTTAAAGTTTTATTTTTACTTTAATTTAATTACTTTATTTTATTGATTATTACTTTTAAAAATCCATTGTTTAAGATAATTTTCAGGATTTCTTTATAGAAAGAGTAAGGATAGAACACAATTTTTGTTTTATCATTAAGAAAATTATAAGGATGTAGTTTTCTAGATTTTATTTGTTTTTACACTAGAAATACTAATAAAGAAAAGTTGATTATAAAAAAGATATGTACCAATATATAATAGCTCATGGAATTTAGTTAGTTAAATTCAAGTGTTAAAGTTTGGGCTATGAATGGAAAATATACATATTTTTTGTCTTCATGTCATTGGAAATTATTAATTGGAAATCAAGGAAATCCTTCGAAATGTAACTCAAAACGTCGAGATATACAAATTCTATCTGAAGAAAGTACTTAACGGGAAGACTGGAGAGGGTTTAGCTATAGTTATAATGAAGCGACTACTCACTTTGAGAGATCGAGGGGCCCAACCTGCGGGTGACAGGGACTGAGCCATGGTGGCCCCTGTTCCCGACTAAGACGATCGGCCTGCGCCCCGCACCTCCAAGGCCTGCGTCAATACGCCCCCCCACCAGACCTAGTTGTCCGGCATAGTTCTTGTCTCTGTATTGTTCAAACTACGAAGAATTTTTTAAACAATATTTTTACTAAACATAAATCAAAGTACCACTGAATCATTTATAAAATTAAATAATAATATTTTAAAAAATGAGACTTTTTGACAAAACGTTTTATAATAAATCCAATATGATTTATTGCCGAAGAATGGGTGTTCGGACAACCCTCTGTGTACTAAAGTAAAGAATATTATTTTTAGAAAAAAAGAACAACAAAAAACAATGTGACACAAACTGCCTACAAGTAAAAAATCTCTGTCAACACAAACGCACCCCCACATACACATTATACCATAAAAATTGAAAACATTTTCAGATAAACTATTAGTTACACGATTAAATTATATCTGAAACGATTTCTACAAAATAGTTTCAGTCCGAAAAGAATATTTCCCATTTTTTCTATACTTAAATGTCATTTAAATACATACAAAAAATAACATAATGAAAAGAGATTTATTTTTTAATAAAAAAAAAAGAGAGAGAAATTCGTTATTCAGCAATGCTGACCAAATACATGGGGTTGCTAAAACACGCAGAATACTTATCAATACATGATTGGGGATATATTAACAATACCATAATAACACAGATATTATGTATATGCTTTTTCACTTAGGGTTGTGTGGAATATATAGTAAGCAGATGTGTTGTAACAGTGCTAAATTTAGAATTCCAGTTTTTGATGTTAATACATGTTTGTCGGTACAAAGTCCATACAACCTAGTTGCGTAATATGATCTGTGTCTGTATGTGATCAGCCTAGCTCATAAACGATTAGTTCTACGAAACATAAATTAAATATTTATGTTTACCTGGGATGGTATTGCAAAATTTTCGGTAAAATCGACCAATTCGAAGCATGCCCACTTAAGAGAATCGATTTTAATTTTTTTTTACGATTTTCTCGGAAAAAGCTACAACGATTTTTATTAAACTTTTTAAATAAATGTAAAATTAAGCTGTATTTAATTTAAGTAAGTTTTATCTTCATTGAAATAGTTTAACAGAGATGATAAATGATAAATTAACAAAAAAATCCTTTAAAATATCCTTAATTTTGCTTAATTTGAAATAAACAACCTGAGTTCTCATCGTTAGCAATAATCAACAATGCATAGAACAAAAAAAATTAAATTTGAAAAATAACTGAAGGAGAAAAAAAAGGGGAAGATAGAGACACAAGTTCGAATCGGGAAATGCCGAAACCACCCGATCTCTCCCGATCGCATCCACGAAGTCCTGTATTCTTATATATTGTTAAACAGTTGTATTATTGGCATAAAAAAAGATTTTTTCCATCTAGGGATAAGCTAAAATACGAACGTGTATAGTAAATGAAAGTTTTACGATGCGCACACCGAACCAGCATTTTTTTCAAACTTTAATCAAGTAATTTGTTTTTATTATTTTTTAAAATATTTATTTATTGCTATTTACAACTGTTCATTATAATACATTAAGTAAATCTGATCTAAGTTAAATTGGAGTGTTATAGGCGTGTAGAGAAACTACCCACTGGTAGCACTCTAATGACATTTTACATTAGCTGGTCTCGTGGCCATCTTCTTTTCAGGCACCTCGGAGGATTGTCAGGAATGGAAGAGGATGCAAGGTTAGAAACTAGGGAGTTTATAATGGAAGGAGTGATATCTGGTTCGGGCTAGATCGGTTACATATGGGACATTAAGGTCTTTATGTATGATTTTATTTGTGACAAAGTAAGGAGCATTGAGGATTTGACGAAGGATTTCAAGTACTTTTAATTCTTTTTTCAAATTCATTATATTGCATATCGCTGTCGTAGTTCAACAATGTAACATCTTAAAAAAATGGTTATTTTGAGATATACATATATTTCTTAGCAATAAGAGTATGAGGTCTATATATTAAAACACAGAATCGAAGTAGAACATACGTCATAAAATCTAAATAAAATAATTGAATAATTCAAGTTTTAAAAAGTGGGGATATTTTTGGAGATAATATGAAATGAAGACAATAATTTTAATAATACCTAAGGCTGAGTGAACCCGAAGGGTCAATGCCGATACCACTGATCATTCTCTACATACATCTGTCCAGTAACGCCTCTCCTAACCCAAATCTACTAAATCAGTCTTAACGCAATCCTCCCATCTATGTTTCGGTCAACCTCTTCGTTGATCCACTGTATATTAATATTTTATGAATCCGTTCGTTAGGAAGTCCCACGACCTTACAGGCGCATCTTATCCCTTATATTTATCGGTTTAAGTTCCCTCAATTCAGCGTTCTGTAGCCTTCTAAATTCTTTGGTTAACTCAACTTTTTCAAGGGAGTATTTTACATAATATTTTATTTTTAATAATCTTAAGACGCTGTTCTTCCCTTAGTGTAAGGGGCCACGTTTTGCATCCGTAAATAAAAGGTGGAAGAACAACAGTACAAAAAAAAAAAAATAAAATAAATTAATAAAAAAAAAAGTTAAGATGTCAATAAATAACTTGTGTTATTTTAAAATATTGTTATTGAGAAATTCTTCCTTTACGTTTTCCCTATAAACTTAGAAAAATGGATAATGAATTTTTGGACAATAATAATTTGCACAAAGAAAAGAATAGCTAAATATTAACTTTCTATTTTATATTAACATTAACAATTTTATTATTTATATTTAATTCTTGTCTCTAAAATTAAATATAAATAATAAAATTGTTTGCCCTTACACCTGTTGAACAGATCCGCTACCTTGGATTACATCTGGACAAACGACTGACATGGAATCCTCATACAAGACTGAAAAGACAGGAAACTGCACGTCGATTTCGACTATTACAGCGCTTACTAGACAAACGGTCCAAACCCAATTCATTAATAAAGATTGATTTACATGACAATTATAAGGCCAATTTGGGCATACGGCGTTGAGCTCTGGGGCTCCACTAAACCTTCGAATTCCTCTCGTATCCAATCCTTACAATCCAAAATCCTTCGTAAAATCCTAAATGCTCCCTACTTTGTCACAAATTAAATCATCCACAGAGACCTTAATGTTGCATTTGTAACCGATCTAGCCCGAACCAGATATCAATCCTTCCATTACAAACTCCCTAAACACTCGAACCCATTAGTTTCTAATCTTGCTTCCTCTTTTATTCCGGACAATCCTCCGAGGCGTCTGAAAAGAAGATGGTCTCGAGACCTTATATTGTAAAAAATTTTTTGAGTGCTACAATTGGGTAGTTTTTTTACATTCTTGTACCATACCATTATGATATGATGTATTTATGTACAGTTGTAAATATCAATAAATAAATTTAAAAAAAAGAAAAAAAATTTAAACCTTCATGCACGATGGTAGTTTTATATTTTCAATGCAAATATGAGCTGTAAAATATCACATTTTTCAACTTTATTACTTGGATATCAGCAATATTAAATAGACATTAAATATTTACGATTAAATAGCAATAAAACCTTATTCTTAATAAACTATAGGGAAGTATTTTTTAATGTATATTTGAATATCGAGGCAGAATTCAATGGAAATCCCAAATTTAATTTAATATAAACCTTTAAAGGGTTTAGCGTTCATTAATATTTACGTTTATGAGCTTTATCTATCATTAAATCACCGATTCTCCATAATTACACCATTTTATTACTAAACTAATTAAAAACCTAATACTATTAAAATTTTTTAACTGTTTTTAAATAACATTTTTAATTTAAAGTTTTATTAGGCTGACAATAAAACTGGATGATGGGCCAAAGAAGCCGAAACGTAGTAAACATTAATGATGGTATGAAAATGAAAGCTGAAGATAAACAGGAATCCTTTAAAGAATATATGACATTAACTACTTGTTATGTTATAGACCCAGCAATAAGATTAGAAGTTACTACAGCACAATAATAGACAAAATAAATCAGAATTTATAAATAAAGTGCCATGTTCGAATTGTCTAAAATATAAATAAAAATAACTAAACAATTATTGAAAAAAAATTAGAATATTTCAGAATAGTAATGATGTAAAAAACAAGGATAAAGACCAAAATAAAACAACATTGGTACAAAATGTATCCAAAAATAAACATAGCCTTCATATTTTATAAAGAATATAATACCTTCAAAAACAAAGTGCTAGAAGCTATTTATATATCGAAAAATATTATACGGTTAATTTTAAATCAGAAACATGAAACTTGAATCAGCATCATGCTGAAATTTAAAGTAAAATAAATTTGTGATAAAAATTGCAATATATAGTAAAAATTGAAATAAGTGAAATAGGAAAAATATAATAATTAATTAATTAGTTTTCATGTTTTAATTATAATTTATAGGTTAATTGGATAAGGTATAGTTTGACAAAGGCAGAATAACCGGAATTTTTTAATGACAATAGTCATTAAAAAATTGTAGCTGTATTGTTCCAATAAGGTAGGATAATTTATAATTAATTTTTTTTTAAATATCTTTAAATCATGACATTGTAATTGAAATCGTTAGTTAATAGATATCATTGAGATTTAAATGGCAGAAACGTTAGAGTTATAAGAGAGTATAAATGTTGAGATTATATAGATATATGTTATAATAATTGATAAAAAAATTAGTCTCGGACAAGAAATTAAATTATATATAAATAAAGATTTTATTAAAGTTATACGGTTCTACTGGATGAGTTTCAGTTGTATTTTTTTTTTTTTATTTATTGATAAATATGACTATCTGCCATAAAGTTGTTGGGCAATAAGAGAAAGTGATAACTGATTACATTCATACTAAAATTGAATAACATAAGAATAAAACAATCATAAATAAAAAAATAATCATTTAATTAAGGACGTTTCCTTTTCGCCTATTTTTTATGAGTGCCACCCATTGGCTAACGGGCCTCTAAAATGGCTGGGTGGGACCGAGGCTTGAACTGACAATCTTTGAGTTGGTAGACAGACGCTGCACCGTCGTTTCAATTTAAACATTCGTAATTAGATCTTTTAAATGAAAAGCATTCTTCCTTGTTTGAATTTATTTTTTTTATTTTACTTCATTAAAACCAATAACAACGTTTCGTTAATCAATTGATAAATATATCACATTTTTTTTAATTATAAAAAATTACCTGATTTAATATATGTTTTAAAATTGCATTTTATATTCTCCTTTATTCTTAGAATGTTAACAATACTATATTGTTATCAATAATATAAATATTAATAATTAGAAATACTAACATAATTATAAATAAGATCTGAAATACCTTCCTGAAACCAGGTTATTTATATCATTGATAACAAATAAGTCAATACTTTCCTACCTCTGTTCCACAAAAGATGTCTAATCTATTAACAATTTTTTTTTTTTTAAATTTGTTATCAATGGTAAAGATAACCTGGTTTCAGGAAGGCATTTTAGATCTTATTTGTAATCATGTTAGTATTTTTAATTATTAATATTTATATTATTTACAATATGTTATTTTTAACATTATAAGACTAATAAAGAGAACCCGAAATGTAATTTTAAAAGATATATTTAATCAGGTAATTGTTTTAAAAAGTAAAAAAAATTGTAATATAATTATTAATTATTGCATGCATAGGATGAATTTGAGAATTTGTTGTAGATATCTGATAATGGGGTGACAACCCGGAAACGTTGTTATTTGTTTTAATGATATAATATTTAAAAATATTAAAAGAAAGAAGAGTGCTTCTCATTCACATGATCTAATTAGTATTTTATCTTTTTTAC
>NW_027106005.1:661172-669379 GCF_000696795.3 Halyomorpha halys
AAACAAATAGATACATTTTACGAGAATAAGACTAACACATAGATTAAAAGGAAAATATAATAAAAAACCCGGTAACAGGAAACACTTGAATGGATAAATAAGTTTAAAAAAACAAAAAAAAATAGTATTAATAAAATAAAATAATTTAATGAATAAATACGTTAAAACACACAAATAGAGAGGTCAAGATATTAAAATAAATAAATAAAACAAAGAATAATCTCAAAGCTAATTCCCATGCAGGTGATGGTGTATGATCCCCAGGGAACATAATTTAGTATGAGAACAGCAAATAATTTAGAGATCTTTATAATAAATAATATATGCTTAAAAAAATATCATCACCAAACTATAATTGGGCCCTATCTGCCAAATAAAAAAATTAATAAAATTTTGTTAGTATTCCACGTATAGTACAAGAGCCCACGAGGAGAATAAAGTCAGTTATTTCCCTCCAATTTATGATTACTTTAATGAAAACTATGTTTAATTACTAGTAAAAATTGATGAGTCTGCCAAGTATAGGTAGGGGAATAAAAAGTGGCTTTTTAAAAACGTTAAAAATAATTAATTTTTCATTCGGAGCTGTATATCTTTAAAAACTACCTACAACAATAGAAAATCCAAGAGGGGATATCATTTAAAGTAGAGTAAATTTCCTAAACTGTAAGCCCTAATAGAGCTATTTACGTTAAATAGTTCTCGATATATAGCTTTTTAAAAAGCAATGTTTCATAAATATGTTGAACAGAACGTACTGAAAAATCAATAAATTAGGGCTCATATTTCAGCAAATTTACTCTCCTTTAAATAATATTTTTTAGATTTTCTAGTGATGTTGGTAGTTTTTAAGATATACAGCTCCACATGAAAAAGCTTGAACCACATGAAACATCCGCCATCTTTTATTCCCCCTACTTATACTTGTCAGACTCATCAATTTTTACTAGTAATTATACATAGTTTTCATTAAAAACAATCTAATATAGACTTAAACAAAACAGTTGTGGGGTGCAAAAAATCGCGTCTTTAGTTCATACAAATCTTTCAGTAGAAATATCTTCTAAATCACATAAAAATTATTGTACAAGACATACCAGTTGTAACTAACATAGTAAAAGAAAACAGTAAAAAACTGCCTATGTCTTACTTGCTGGACACAGAAACCTATTGATACAAATAATAATGACTGACACAAGACCACATAAGACATATGTGGAGTAGAGATTACTATATTATGTATAGTAGGATATGAGTGCCTTCGCTGGAAGGTCTACACTACACGCTAAAAAGCATTTGTAAAGCATCACAAGTGACTAATAATAATGTCCTAAAAGATGCATCAATTGTAATCAATCCAACATATCACTAGTGGACGTGCTGGCTGGTAAGAATACCTACAGAGCCATAACAATGTGGCACACATCTGGTCCTGGCTGTGAAACACAACTTATTAAATGAAAGTATTATTATATAAGTATCACCCAAATAGACTCTTCCAAAAAGATCAACTAAAGCCTAATTTGGATGAATAAATTATTACGGACCATACTGTGCATCGTAATAAACCTGATATCCTTATAGATTTAAGGGGTGTGTCGAGATCCCAAACGATAGTAATATAAGCTCCAATTTGTGAGAAAACTCAGGAAAAACCTGAACCTGGCTATAGAATTGATGGATTTGTATCATTTGTAAGGTGTTACTCCAATGATGATATCCACCAATAGGCTGATATCAAAATCAACAGTGGCAGAGATAATTTTGGGATGTATAATGATGAGCTAAGAGCAGCTCAACGTTCAGTTCTCTTAGACACAACAAGTATAGTCCAAAAATGTTTAATTATTTGAAAAAAAATAAAGAGGTCAATTTAATTGGGTGAAGGCCAAAAAATCTACAATTTGCAGTGCCATCTATGGTAAACAGCAGGGCAACTGGCACATCATGGGTCTAATCCTTAACAAGTCGAATCCTGAAGACTCTCCAAGGTCCTCTGGCCTGTTCTCACTCAGTTACAAGCCATATAAGATATCAGGCAAGAATCAGGATGAAGAGAGTGGCATGCAAGTGCATGAAGCTAGGACACCCATCTTGTAGCACCAAAGGACAAATGGCCCATATCAATATGGGACTCATAGCTAGTAAGTGAGCATCTTTATACTAAACATAAAATGGTGACTTTCATTCTCATCAGCTCTACATCTCAGCAAAAATATACATTAACTTCCAAACAATCTAAATTTATTTAATCTTACTAACAACATTTATAATATTTTGTCCCCCTCCCCCTTCTACAATTTATTTCTATTTTCTTCAATATATTAATTAATTTCTATCAATAATTTTTGTTTTAACCAAACCCCTTCTGATCTGGGGTATATACACAAAATTCTAACCCGAATCTAACTCCTCCATAATTTGAAACTGAAGGTTAAAACCTCAAATTTAGAAAGAATAAGTGAGGAAGTAAATTTTCTTTTCCTAGACTTATTACTAAAGTGCATTATATAAAATAGCAAACAAAACACTAATTAATTTGTTTTTATTGAAAAAAATAAGCGAAATCTTTGAGAGTTTCAATGGGTCCTGAATGGATACAGTTGGATCATATTGAAGATTCTTTGAATGTTCAAGTAACATGGATTCGGACTTTGGGCTTGATGTAATGTTACTTTAATCGGGGAAGCAAGGAGAATTTAGAAGGAAGGAATGAGTCGGGTTGGAGCAGCCATAGATTTGTGCCCTGGTCAGCCGCCAGATGGCAGTGCAAGAGACTCATGCATAATCCAGCAGGTACATAGAGCCATAGCTAGCCTCTCACTTGGCCCGCTCTACCACCTTGCCCTCCCTAAACCACTAACTTTATTTCATACATATTTATTAGTCTTCCCTATTGCATTTATTATTTTTATATGTATAAACTAATGTCAACTATAAAAACGTTGTTGCTATAAAATCTAATGATGGAATAGGTCTCAAAATAAATATTGATAAAACAAGATATATAATTAGCAGCAAGAACGGAAACAATTTCGGCGACATAGACATACAAGAAATGATATTTAAACAGGCATAGTGGTTTAAGTATTTAGGGTTAACGGTAACTAGAAGAAACAAAGTTGATGGGAAAATAAAGGCGAGAAATGCTTGTTCTTTTTCAACTTATAAATTGTGTAGCCCTTCAGAAATATAAAAGTTAGAATATACAAAACTATTGTATTTTTTAAGGTTTCAAACGGATGCGAAACAGACTCTTTCATTTATAGAAAAAACAGCGCTTTAAAGTTTTTGAAAATAAACTATTGTATGAAACATTCGAACTGAAGAAGGAAGAGTTAACCGGAGAATTTAGTATTAACTTGAATTAGTGAATGAAAACAATTTCTTCCTTATTACAATATAATAATTTATTTCATATTACACAGCAACGTTTCGGGAGATTTCCCCCATCTTCAGGCTGCTAAAAAATAAATTCAACAAAACCATAACCATGTGCTTATAACAACATTACTATATCATTTACACTCAAGGACTAATTATAAATTATTTACCTGATAACAAAAACTTATATTAAACATATAATTATTCTCCTATTAGTCTTATTAGCTAATATCTTATAATATTATTGTCATTAATGAGTAAAAAATTTTTCAAAAGTCCTACATTGCAGGAGAACAATTACCTTTCTGAAGGTTATCTTCCAATGTGATAGCAACCATATAGGCTATAAATTAATTTTCTCCTACCTCCTTTATCACAAAGATGAACATTAAAAACTAAAATTAACAATTTTTCAAACCATTTCAATTCTATTCATTATATAACATTATTTTCTTTTACAATTATAAAAACATTGACTAAAATTAAATTCTACATTATATAAAAAAAACCAACATTATAATTAAAACACTAATTTATCAAACAACAAGGATGAACAATAAAAGCTAAAATAACAATTTTTCAATAACCATTTCTATTCTATTTATTAAGTAGCATTATTTACTTATATAATTATAAATACTTTGACTAAATTAAATTCTACATTATATAAAACCACATTATTGAGAATTTAGATTGAGGGCACTGCAACCGGTAAATGTAACGAATAAGATGGTTTTGTAAGGTCGTGGGATTTAGTAACAAACGGAACCCCTAAAATGTTAATAAACAGTGGAACGACAGGTAGACGTCCCAGAGGTAGACCGAAACGTAGATGGGAGGATTGTGTTAAAACTGATTTAGTGGAATTGGGTTTAGAGGGACATAACTGGAAGGTATGCAGAGAGCGTTTTGTGGTATCGGCATCGAACCTTCGGGTTCATTAGGCCTTCATTATTATTATTATTATTACAAATTGACTTGTCTACATAATTAGAATTATAAATCAAAAAGTCTGTCAAACAAATTAAATACACATTATTCTGTTAATTACCGTCAGATCCCGCGGGTAATTACAGATAACAGTTTTCACGGAAAACCTCTTCGTGTTTTTCCACGTTTCCACGGTTCGTGTTCCAAAGTAAACTAACTATGTACATACTACACTAGTGATTCAATCAACTTTAAAACGACTAAGATTAATATAGTCGATTTTTTTTTTACCCCCCTTTCTAGTAATTTCTGACGTACTGAGTTATCTAGGGGTAACCAACCTGTTCTAACCATGGTTGGGGGTCAAACTTTCATTACGTGGGACCGCTACAGCAATGAAATATTTGACACCCCAGGGCGGATTCGAACCGGTGCCGCCAAAGTTCTTAGATGGAAAAAGATCTGCTCCTTAACTACGTAAGCTATGGATGGCTCAACACCAACGCCGAACTGCACCCAATAAATATAATTCAAGTTATAACATTGCGCCGAATAAGATTATAACCGTGTAAAGTTGTAGAGATTAGTAAAGAACATATTCTTAAAATGCTAATAAACACTGAACCGACGAGAATATATGCATAAATATATAAACGTAGATAGGAAGATTTCATTAAGACTGATTTAGTAGATTTAAGTTCGGATGGGCGTCACTGAACAGATGTATGTATAGAACGATTAGTGGTATCGGCATAGAACCTTCGGGTTCAATAACCTATTATTATTAAAATATAGACCTCATATTTAATATTAAAAGATTTCAAATGAGGAATTAAAAAAAAAGTATAAAAATAAACAAAAAAGAACAAAATTACAAATAATTTTCGTTTTTATGATTTTTTTTTTTTTTTATTCTCAGCCTTCAAATATCCATAAACTTTTCAGATTGATGTAACCAATTGACTAAAAAAATACACTTAATTCTAAACACCAGTTTCTTAGTTTCAGTTACCTAAATATAGTATATATACGAAATGACATTGATGAAAATAAGTTGGACGCGTAAAATAATGAGTAATGAGTAATGAATCCCTAAAATGTTAATAAACGCTTTGGGGTTGAACGAAATGTTAGTGGGAGGTTTGACTGATCTCGCGAATTTGGGTAAAATATTTATTATCAAATTATTCATATGATCATGTTCGTACTAAGGGGTGTTGAAAAAAAAAGATACAATCGCATATAACGTATTATTAAAGAATTTATTTAATTATTTAAATACTTAAATAATTATTAAATTTACTAAATTGGTCAAATTACGATAGCAAAAAAAAATGTTAACAGATACCATATACTATTTACTAGACAATTTTTAAAGTATTTATTATTATTATTTATTAATACAATACAGTACATTATTTTGCATAGGTGATACAAAATTTATAATTTCATGAAATTTGTAATAAAAATTTACACCAATAAACAGCTCACTATAACTAAGTTTCTACCTAAGGTGAGTGATCTTAATATACAAAAAGTTACTATTTTAAAATTTATCTATTACGAAATATTGAATAAATTTTGCTATATCAATTCTTGCCTTTATTTTACCTTTCTATATATAGATAAATGAAAGTAATAATTCAATTGATTGTCGAATCTATATGATTAAGAACGATATTTGTTTCATTTGAAATAGTAATTAGTTGATATTATCATATTAAGGGTACTTACATGAATCGTTACCGGTACCAAGTATAGTCCTGAAACAAAAATATTATTATTGATAAGAAGAAAATGAACTTCAATAATTAAAAGTAGACCAAATTGTCTTACATAATAGGTGTATTACATTTTACTTTTCAAGTAATATGCAACGTAGGAACAGAGAGCTATAAAATAATTTAGGCACCGAAAGTTGCCTATATATTATATATAATATACTGTCTATATATTAGTTAATAAGTAATATATTCATACTTCTTTGCATTATATAACTTCATTTCTATTTTATTCCCGTAATTATGTTATTTTACCTACTTATTCAATTACCTAAGTATACATTTTATTTTCCGCTTCTCTCATCACTTCATTTTATTCATTCCATTCTGTAAAATTATTCACTTTATGTCATTCTGTTTATATTTTATTTTTTATTTTCTGTATTCATTGGTTATTATCTTGTTCTGTTCTTAGCCCTGATGAAGGCTAGAAACTCTAGCCGAAACGTTGGCACGATTAAATATGTTACATCAACTTATATGTGTTTTATTTTGACCGCAACCCCCAACCACCTTCTCCTCGTACAAGTCATCCACGATGAACTATCTCTCATAATTATATATAAATTGTTTAAATGTAATTATCACAAAAAGTTGGCATTTATATCTGGGACGTGATTTATCTTTTGTTATGTTGGTATTATTTTTTATTCTATTATATTACTTTTGCTACTTACACTTACAAAAGACTTTCCCACCGCTGGAGTATCTTGCTTTCTCTTTTAAAGCCTCAACTGTGAAATAGTCGATTCAAGTCTCACACAATACTCCTATGTAACCATTTTTTTAATTTGTATTTTACCTTCTGACTATTCATTTGTGATATACGGGAGAGGGAGATTATTTAGAGGTAACCAACCTATTACAACCAGAGTGGTGGAGTCGAATTTTTCATACCGTGGGACCGTCGCGAAACAAAAAATAGTCAAACACATCAGGCCGGATTCGAACATAATCCTAACCCCATCTTATAATTTGAACTTATTACCACTTCCTTAAATTCCACATAAATATGTCAGTATGTTAGACATAACAGCTACAATTCTTATTCTCGTGTTTTGAGACTGAAGACAGCTTTTAGAATAGAAGTCAACTTAGAAGACACATTAGGAAAACGGTCCCCAAACTTTTTCACCGAAGTTGGATTTGTAGAAAAATAAAAAAAAAATAGTGCAAAGTAAATGAAATACACAGAATATTAACCATATTAATATCATTTTTTTTTTTTAATATTTTTAGAAAATGGCATTACTTAGAGGCACGCCTGGTACATGCTTGTTGTACACAGTTTGGGTACAGCTGATCTGTATATATTGAAAATTTGTATATATTGTTTATTATATGTATTATATTGTACTATTATCGGTATTGTTTATTGACGCCCCTCCAGACCCAAATCTAATTAATCAGTCTTAACGCAATCATCCTTCCACCTACGTTTCGGTTTAGCCCTCTTATATTCACCCGTCGGTTTAATGTTTATTAACATTTCAGGGATCTGTTCGTCACTGTCACACAACCGTACACGTATCAATTTCTTTTTCTATAGCAATCATAGAAACTAAATACATAAATGAATGGAATGAATAAAAAAAAAAACTTAATCTGGGGCAAATGCCCCCCTCAGAATAAATACTTTGTTCATAAATTAAGGTTAATTGTCTGGCAGATATTTAAAAGTTACATGTTTAAATAACATGAAAACCTTAGATTAAATCATAATTTATAATTCTAATGAATAATGACTGTATACGTAGTTCATAATGATGTGGAGGTTTGGTTATGTAGTAGGTGGAGGAATAGGTGATGTTTTAAGGAAAATATGGATGAGGATTGGCGAATGGAGATAGGAAGACAATTCCAGAAGGATGTCTGACGAATGAAGTATTTTCTGAAGGAGGCAGGGCATATATACATTGGTTGGGATCTGGTATTTAATAAATGAATGAATGATCGTAGAGTGAGAAGATCAAGAAAGGTTGTTTTTTTAATTTTAAGAACTTGGAATAGGAAAACACCAAGGAGGTACTGCCCTCGGGAGGTTGGATATAGCCACTTCAACTCAGTATACCAACAGGAGACATGACCTGGGAAACCCTAAGATAATATATA
>NW_027106005.1:669483-670605 GCF_000696795.3 Halyomorpha halys
ATCTTAGGGTTTCCCAGGTCATATATATATATGATACTGATATATAAAAGCTGACAGGTATTCGGAGGAATGGAATCGCGGAAATTTAGGAACTATTAAGGTACGGTTATTTAAACCTATCTACCTGTTCAAATGCATTTAATCTTTTATCAATATCACAAAATTTCTCCAGTTTCTACTACTAACCATATATTTTGATTTATCCATATTTATTTCTAAACCTAGCTCCATAATACAGTTTATGAACGTAGTTGTATTGTTTCATGTCCTCTCCCAATAATACTAAATCATCAAAGTATCCAAGCACCAGTATTTTACCACCTAAATTTAAACCCTTTTAGGTATGCATCACATTTTCTAAAGCTTATTCTTGTGCAAGATTAAAAAACATGGGTGACAGAGCATCGCCTTGTTTTAAGCCCGACTTAAATTGGAACTTCTCAGAATAATGATTCTGAATACCGAATCGGTTAAATGCTTCGGTCATACACATCCGTACTAGATTTACTAACTTCTTTGGTATTCCCTATAGAATAAAAATATTATACATATATCGGCTAATAAAATCATAAGCATTTTAAAAATATTTATAAATATGATAAATATTATTAAGATTTAGCGAAGAAAATTTTTGAAATTATCATTCCCATAAAGTTTAAAATTTATGAAAGTTTGAACGGACGTTAATAGAGAACCAAATGAAGTGAAACTGCTATATCAGCCGAGGTCGGACAATATTTCCTCTCCGACCAGTAGAGTGCCTGTCAGCAGAAAAAAATACTGTTCTGTAAATCAAAGTTGTAGCGGAGCGGTTGTGTAGCTTCTGTTTTTAAAGTCTATTTTAACTGGCCCTTCCACCCCCTAACTTAGTTTGCCATGCTTCACCGGCCCCTGCTTTATCGAGCTTAGTAACGGAACTTTATTACGCTGTTGTGTGCGGAATTTCGAGCATTGAATTTTAAAATTAAGATTAGAAAAACAAATCAGTGGCAATTCAATTTGTGATAACTTTTTTTTTGTTTCGTCATCGACAGCCCTTGTCATAATAACAGTATGGAGAGAAATTATTACTTTTTTAATCTCATCAATAAAATGAGTAAATGAGCGAAAATAAAATTAAAC
>NW_027106005.1:670655-679735 GCF_000696795.3 Halyomorpha halys
ACAATCGATATCATTCTTACAATATTTACAGAACAAAATAATTAAAGAAAAATACAATAAATGAAATAGAAAGGTTATAACAATAATGTTAAAAAAAAATCAAAGCTATACTAATAAAATAACTGTAAAATAATTAAAACGTAAGGTAAATTAAATAAAAGTATTTTATCTTTATACACTATATGCAACTAAATACAAAATTTACTATTTAGCTATATTTAGTCAAACTTGGGAACCTGAGGATAAACTCTCACTTTCAAACGATAACATAAAAATTGTTGTAAAAATGTAAAAAACAGTTGTGCTTCTCAAATTTAAAAATATATTTTATAAAACAAAGTATCTTTCTTTAATATATAAATTAGGAGTGAGTAGTTTATTAATAAGGAAACGGACTACTAACTCTAAGGACCCGAGTTTCGAATCCAGCTGTGGCGTACGTATTATTATCTGTTGAGTCAGCCCTGTGGGTTATAGAGACCTCCGGGGTCTACCCATCTTAATTGGCTAAAAATTTGGCGGTCGAGCTTGATTCTGACCAAATCACCTCCTTGCACAACCGTTGGTCTAGTAATAGTTCCCCCTCACAAAGTACTGCACCCCATAATATATAATATAATAATTAATGCATATATTTACAATATTTAAATAGCAATAGAACGTTAAGTTTTTTGGTTAGAGCGAGGAGCTAGTCTTATAAACAAATATTTAAATATAATCTTTACAATTTCTTGAGACTAGTTATTATTGTTTGAATAAAATAAATATTATCCAATTTTGATCCAAAAAAATCTATATTTCTTTATAATTCCGACGTTTCGGCCATTCTCAAGGACAACTTATTACAAACAGCTTTTATTACGCATATGATTTTTAACGATTTTAAACAAACAACAATATTATCAATAAAGTATCATGCCTTCAATACAAATTTATAATCACATCAATTTTAAAAACCTTTATGCAGGCTATTCTGGCCAGGTCAATAATTTCAGTCAAAAATTGAACTGTCAAAAGACATTAAAACATTATGGAATAATATAAATTTATAAGAAGCAATCCTTAGCTTATGTCTAGTCAGGTTTTTTTAATTACGCTATCATACTTTATCACAACATTATTTTTACCATCCCCCACACTCAGGTCAGACATATAATTTATTTATATCAATTGTATTTTGATTAAATTTCCTATTTATTTTATTATTTAAATTCATCTACAGCTTAATTATAATTATCAATATAATTTTTTTTCATATTTTTCATAAATTAATTCTGCATAAAATCTCTGCATAGGGTTTAGATTTATTGTGTCATTTTTAGAATTGATTGCATAATTATGTTTTTCTAATATGTAAATGGACTTTATTATTTTTCTTTTGAATGTAGTATTTTCTTTATGTAAATTATAGTATTTTCCTTGTTTTGAGATTATTTTCTTTGTTTTTTTAAATCATTAATATGTTGATACATTCTTTTAAATATTTAAAGTAAATTTTGAAAATATATAAACAAAGTGTATAACCGAGCACGAAATAAGGCGGGTGGACATTTTAGCTACATGGTCACAGTTACTCACGTCCTCTAGTTTTGTGTCTGCCAGTGAGCACGAGTTGAAGTTATCACTATATTTGTGATTATCGAAAAAAAATATATATGGACCAGAGGAGACGAAAATTATACTCAACATTTTTAGGTTTCTGTTGCTATAAAAGTTCGTATTTTAGGGTTTCTCGAAAAGGAAATAAATAACAAATACAAATTTTGTTAATATAATAATTGAATTATTTTAATTTTCGTTATAATTAATAATAAAAGATATAAATTATAAGACAGCCTTTAAGGTTAGGAGTACTAATATTCGATGAAGGGAGAGAATGTGCACTTTAACAAGTGTGCCAACTCCCACGGGCTCAAGTGTTCCACCGTAAGCTGCTCTTTCAAATTCCACCTCCTCAGTCTTAGTCTTAGGCCAGAGTTTAAAGGAGTTATTCTAACAAATGTAGGACACTTTAATGATTTAAAAAAAATATTATGTACTTAAGTTTTATGAATTATTATTTAAAAATTAGGGGGAGCGCGGTGGCACTGTGGTAAGGCGCGGTGCTACTAACTCCAAAGTCCCGTTCAAATATGGCTTTTGTTACATTCTAGCCGTGAGTCAACCCTGTGAGTTCCGGAACCCTCTTGTTGGGGCCCACCCAGCCTCATATCAGGATACCCTTAATTGGTCAAAAATCTGGCGGTCGAGCGTAATTCTCACCAAATCACCTCCTTGCATAACCCTTGATCTAGTAACAGTACTTCTTTACAAAGTACTGAACCCCTGACTCTTCATGGTATTATTGCAAGAAATAAATTATTTACAGAAACAAAAATTGAAATTAGTATATTTTTTTCCCTAAACTCAATAATTAAATAAAATAACAATATTAAAAGTAACAAAAAAAAATTATATAGAAAGAAGAAAAAAATAATGAAAAAGATAAAAGAACCAAAGCCATATAAAAAAAAAAAAAATCATATACTATTATTATATATTATTTACATGTAATGCCTATATGTTATAAGGTTAAAAATATTTTTTTGATTAAATTTGAATAAATATGCTGTGTAGCTAACAATCCAATGTATTTGGGCATCACAATTTATTTTTTAATAAAGTTTTTCTCTGACATAAAATTCCATTGTATTTTCGCACATAAGTAACATTAAATTAACATAAAAAAATAAAAAAAAACTCAACAATTGTCTATAAGTATATAACAATATGCATGCATTCACACACAGATAATAAATATGAAATTAAAATAAAAAGAAAATATTTAAAATAAATATAAAATATAATAGATAACTACTTACTACTTACCGACGCTTTTCCCGGCTTGCAGGACTTAAGGCTAAAAAAATATATAAAAAAGAATTTACAAACGCACTAGATATCGCATTTAACATCTTCAGATACAACAACGTATCTCTTATAGTGACGGACGAATATTTCCGGCCCCGTGATTTTGAGAGCAATATTTGACTTTCGAAAATACCAATTTCACATTTACATGGTAATGATAGTTACATATAGGTTTTGGTTAAAACGATGATCGGATATACAGATTATGCCTGAACCATTAGATGTTCCTATGAACGATATACAGCGTGTATATAAATAAATATAATTAGTAACGATTTAAACTAAATAATAATGATAATGGAAAAATGAAATAAAAACAAATTGGAGCTTATATAGGAGTAAGAACAGGAACAAAAATATACATAACAGTGTCTCAATCGGATCTGACATTTACAAATTATGTTGGTAGAAAGGTTGGCAAGGGAAGTAAACGGATAGAAAATAGAAACAAGAAGTTAAGGGGTAAAAATGGAAGGATAGGGACAGAGGAGTGAGGAGTGGATCTATGAGAGGAATTAGCCTATTTAGAAAATGATTAAAAATAATAATGAAAAATAAAAATATATATAAATAATTTAATGAATAAAAAAAAATAAGATAATTTAATGAAAAATAAAAATAAATAGGTAAAAGTTAGTTTAACGTCAATGTTTGAACATAATTTTCATTACTAAGCAATCTTTCTTAATAAATGATTATTAAAGATAAACTAAAATAATAAAAAAAATATTGTTTTAAAAGAACACTAACATAGCTCAAAATGGGAACTTGAAGGTTAAATAGATTTTTAAAAAATATTTTATATTAAAACTCATTTCCGCAAACATTGTTAACTTTTAGAATTGATTAAAAGTGGTCTATTTTACATTCAAGTTTTTAAGCAAACCTAAGTTCTGATATAAATTTTTAAAAAAATTTTTTGTTTTTTTTATTTATTGAAATTTACAACTGTATAAAAAAATACAATGAGTAAATGTGATAAATGTTTTAGCACACATGGTAATCTTAGGAAGGCACCATCCAATGATGGTCCTTCAATCATAAACTAAAAGATCTCGTGGACATCTTCTTTTCACACTCCTCGGAGGATTATGAGGGATTGTTAAGGATGAGAGATTAACAACTAATGGGTTAAAAAATTTTTTTCTCAAATTTTATAATTTTGAGTTATACATGACAGAACATAGCATTAAGACTTCAAATTATACTTCTATGTTTGTTATTTAAACATAGTGGAATACACAAGAATTATATTGACACTGTAAATTTCTTACATATGTTGGTTGCATGTTGTTAGAATTATCAATGGAAACGAATTTTATCAATGAGGGTTTCTGATTAATCGTTATTATAATAATAATTTATGATGTAATTCTAAATTAATTTAAATATATTTCTCTGATCTACAAGAAGGAAAATTTCATTTGTTATACATTAAATATTTTATTTTACATATTTTTTACAAAAAAAATAAAATAAATAGAATTGATGTATTTTGGCAGGAAATACTAATACTTAGAAGCGACAGGAATTTACTTCATATTAATTTTTTACAAAACTGGATTCGGATTCAGCTTATCTGGAACATTAACATTAACCTCAACTTGATTAATACGGACTTGAAGCTTGTCAAATGAGAAAACATCTCTAAGAGTGAAAAAAATATGTACCACAGTATAAATGTATTATTCCAACAAATGTTAAAAAAAAAAAATTGAATTCAGATCATTTTTTAGTTATTTTTGTCCTTCCAAGAAAAAAACATGATTTGTTTAAAAACATATAAAATATAAATTTTTTCCTTTCCAGCAGAGAATCTATACATTGTCTATACGAACTTTTTTGTTAGCTTTGAGCTCTACTTTAACTTCCTTTGGTATTGGTAAATACTTAATGGGCATCCTGTATACACAAGCCTAACTTATTTAAGTTGTCAGAGACTTGGCCCGATCCGTCATCCACACCCAGGTGTCAGGTCTGCTTAGGAAAGAAGCAGTCCTAAGTCCCTGGTCAAAGCGGGTTAGAAGGGCCACAATTCAAAAGTTTTGTCATAAACTTATTCCCTGCCAAGTTCAAGTCCTCGGACAGAATGCCCTTATATGATATGCATGAATTATACCAAAATATCCCTTCTTAATATTGCAGTGTAGACGAATTGTACAAATTGTATTGAACTGCTTAGTAAAAAATTTATGATTTAATAGAATCTACCCATAAAAGTCACAAAACTATCAACTAGTTTTTATATAAAATTAAATCGCTACCACTACAGCCCATAATGAATTACTGTTACTAGACCAATGGTTGTGCAAGGAGGTGATATGGTCAGAATCGCGCTCTACAGTGACATAAACTGTTCCCTTGAGGATTAATCATTTTGCATGTTATGAGTAGATGGAAAATAAAAAGCTGCATCATATATTAATGTAATCAATAACATGTTGTTATATCGAGGTGTGGCAACTGTATATTGGGGAGTGACTGAAAATAGAACATGTTCTACAGTAACGGTCTTTAATAACTGTCATGTGATATTCCTACATTTAAAATACACTTAAAATAAATTAAAATAATCATTTTCAATAAAAGCTATGTGTTTTATACGAATATGTTTAATGAATGAAGTATTTAGTAGTAAACATATTCACAATGTTAAAATGTTTATTTATTACATTATTTGACATTAAACCTGAAGTCACTTACTATTTTATTAAACAACAAAGTTCCTAAAAATCCTTTCAAAACTCTTTGAAAACCGCCTAAAAAAATCCTGCGGGAAGCCAAAGTCTTACTTTTCAACATGTATTCGAAGTTTACCTAATTAAGGGTACCCACTCTGTGAGGCTGGATGTACTCCGCTGGGCTCCCGTGCCCACAGGGCTGACTCAACGGCTACAGGTAACAGATAATAATATCTACCACAGCCGGATTCGAACCCCGCTTCGACTTTTATTTTAGTAATTCTTAATTAAATTATTAGTTGTATCACTTGAGATTAATTCATACTGTACTTATCTAGCTTAATTGTATAGCCTCCTCAACGCGTTGATTCAAAGAATTATACTCGAACACCTATTTCATTACTTATATTTGCTTCTCTCTATTTTTTTAAATTATTTATTTACAACTGTACAAAATAATACAATGAGTAAATATGTTGTATGTTTCATATACACTTGAAAATCTTGGGAAGGAACCAACCATTGCTACTTCAAACATTACTTTAAATTAGAAAGTCCCGTGGCCATCTTCTTTTCAGACGCCTCGGAGGATTATCAGGGATTGTTAAGAATGAAAGGTTAAGAATTAATGAGTTAGGATGGGTAAAGAGTTTGAAATGAAAAGACGCATATCTGTTTTGGGCCAAATCTGCAACGAATGGGATGTTAAGGTCTTTGTGGATGAGTTTATTTGTAACGTAATAATGAGCATCAAGGATTTTACGTAGGACTTTGGATTGTAAGGATTGGATGCGGGAGGAATTTGATGGTTTGGTGGAGCCCCAGAGCTCAATTCCATATGTCCAAATTGGTCTGATTATCGTAATGTATACTAATTTTCTGTAGTGAATGGGAAGTTTAGAGCGTTTATCAAGTAAGTGTTGTAGCAATCGGAATCTACGAGTAGTTTCTTGTCGTTTCAGTCTTGTGTGTAAGTCTCTTGTCAAGATGGAGTCCTAAGTATCGAATCTGTTCAACAGGCGTTAGTGTAGTATTTATAAAGGATACTGTAGGACAGGAGGGTAGAAGTTTACGACGGATGGTAAAGGTGATCTGATGGGATTTGTCAGGAAAATAGATTTATGCATTAATGTTTTAAACATAAAATAATAATAATAAATATTTGGCAATAAGTATTAAATATATTATGGTTATTATTTTTTGATATTAGAAGAAAAATACGACGTATTTTTCTCCTAAACATACAATTCTACCTTGAGGATAAATCCAACATAAAAGGGCTGTGACAGTTTGCAGAGAGAAGAATACAGCACTCGGTGAGTACACTATAAGGCTGTTGGAACCTGATGCTGGCCTACCACTTCCACTCCCTGTCATCATTCCATGACAGCCCACAAAGTCGAGTATCGTCTCATTGTCGGGGCGGGATTTGACTTGGCCACTGGCTGCGACAGTCCTGGCAAACTTACTTGTATTACGTCTCCAACTTTCTCAAACAACAGTTGATGGTGAATGTCGACTTAACTCAATTATTTATAGCTATTACACATAGCGTGAAGATTTGTCATGATTTTAGTGATAAATAATTTGTATTGTTTTATAATAATTTAAATAAATATTATGCATGTTGAATACAATTTTTATATTATTTTAAAATAAATTCCTTAATATAAAATCTTTTCACTTTCTTGAGACTGGTTATTATCTTGTTTTTAATAAAATAAATTGTATGAATTACATGATAGTTTGAAACTTGAATTATATTATATCATTTATAATTACATGAAATAAATAAACTATTCCCGATCTGAGTGTAAGATAGATTACAAATATTGTGATAACAAAGTATAAAATAGTGTTAAATTGATTTTTAATTAAAAACTAAGAACAGATTATTGATAAATTAATATGATTCCCTAATGTTTTATTGTCTCATAAAGTAATTTTTACTGGAATTAATGACCTGGGCAGAATAGCCTGCAAAATGTTTTTAAATTATTGATGTGAGTGTAAATTTGTATTTAAGGTGTGCTATTTTATTAATAATAATGTTTGTTAAAGATCAATTAATAATAAAAGCTATAATGTGATAGATTGTCCTTGAGGCTGCCCGAATGGGCCGAAACGTTGAACTTTAAATTTTGGAAATAAACACTATTTTCTGACTTAAATTGGATAAATTCCTTCTATAATGGTTACTACTTCTTATAATATTTATACATATTTTGAGGATTATAGGGCTAAAATTCTCAATATTTTGACAATTATTAGAGATTATACTCGTGCTCCACAGTGAAAAAAATTTTTAATTAATAATAAAAAATTATAAAAAAAAATTATACTGTTAGAACCCATGAAGGCTACACACTTCATGAGGCTGAGTGAACACCGGAGTGCTTCAGAATCACCTACATACTCGAACATGCATAGGGTATAGAAAACAATTTTATTTGCCACACCCGGATTCGAACCCAGTTTACTACTGAGCTACCTGCTCTCTTACTAAATATTAAACATTAAAATATACCAACTACTAATTAAGATTATTCAAATATTATAACTAAATTTAATTAAATAGACAGGGTACTTAAATTTATTTAATAACCAATTAATTTCACATTAAATGACCAAAAACTGTGCACTACAACTAACTCATCGTGTTAAGCTCAGATTATTCCTAAATGTGTACAAGTTGTAGTTTCTTTTTTTTTTTAAAAAATAACTTTTCTGTAACGATGAAGTCTGATGAGCTTAAAACAAAAAGTTGTACAATGTTGCCGGTATATGCCTGGATTGTAACAGCAGCTTTTTAGATAAAATTAACTTTACTGGGTTATTTTACCGATTTTGCATTAATTTACTATTTTAACATAAAATGGATCTCCCGATTTTGATGTAAGAACAAGGTTCTATAAAAAATAAAAATAAAAAATAACCCACATATTCTTATATTTGATCTTTTTCAAGTGCACATATTCTTTATTTTATTATTACATAAGATTATTGTGACTATTTGGTTTTATTTTTAAATAGTCGTAGAATAAAGCTGATGGAATATTAGAAATCCTATTTATAATTAATGTACAAATATAAAAAAAAAAGTTTTTTAGACGGTTCTTTCTCAAGAATAAAAATTTTTATCCTTCCTAATGTTATCTACAGATACAAAACGTTGCATCTTACATTAATGAAAGAACAGCCCTTAATTAAGAAGATAAAGTTTTACGTAAAATATTTAGACCGAAAAAGGATGAGATAAAAAGAAAATTTGTAAGCATTATAATAAAACCTGTGTTTAAGTAAGGCCCCCCTCTCACTTCTGAAAGGAAATTCATGATGCCATCTAGTGGCAAGGAGATGCAGTAAGAAGCTTGGGCAGCCATCTTGGTCCCCAAACATAGTGAGTGATTACCAGTAAAAGAAGCCATCGTGACCTGTACCAGTAAAGAAGAGTTCAGAACTCTTCAATAAGGTCTCTTCTCATAATGA
>NW_027106005.1:679853-687757 GCF_000696795.3 Halyomorpha halys
TTTTCTCAAACCTTAAAACAAATTGTGTCAGAAAACTTTAATGAGAATAGAGGTTATTTCATTTTAAAACCACATTATATCAAGTTATTTAAATACAGTCCACTCCATCATTACCAGTAAACTACCATTATTAGCTTAGTTTGAACCAGCTAACCAGTACAATAATTAATTTGGGTAATATCCCCCAATTTTACTCAGGGGAATACCTGAATTAAACAACCTGAACTGACGGGTATATGTCCTAGAGGTACACTAAAGCATAGGTGGGAGCAATGCGTCAAGACTTATCTAGTCGCTTCTGATTTTATTTATATAAATAAATTTGTTGTCAGTTATAGATATAGGCATGTGGAGAATCTACCTATTGTTAGAACTCCAATAACATTTCTAGAGGAGGTGTCGAGTCCATCTTCTTTTCAGACGCCTACGAGGATTATCAGATAATGAAGGAGAATCTAGGTAAGAAACTAGAGGGTTTGGGTGGTTAGGGAGTTTTTAATGGAAGGGTTGGTGTCTGGTTCTGGCCAAATCTGCAACATTTGTAACATTGAAGCTCTGATGAATGACTTGAACGAAGTAAGGAACATTAATGATTTTATGAAGGATTTTGGAATCTAAAGATTGAACATGAGAGGGATTAGATGATTTAGTGGAGGCCCAAAGGTCAAATCCGTAAGTCGAAATAGGTTTTATTAGATCCAGATAGGTACTTTGGATCTCGCGGAACAATACCAGATAGAACAAGGAGCTTCTTAGAAGGCCTAGGTGTTAGCATCGGGGATATTGCGAACTAAGCAGAAAATATTATATTGGACTCCCTGGGGATCATACACCATCACATGCATGGGAATTAGCTCGGAGATTATTCATTGTTTTATTTATTTATTTTAATATGTGGACCTGGCGATTTGTGTGTTTTAACTTATTTATTCATTAAATTATTTTGTTTTATAAGTATTATTCTTATTTGTTTATTTTTTTAAACTTAGTTATCCATTCACGTATTTCTTTTAAGCAACATTTTATTATATTTTCCTTTAAATAGCCGCATTCTAATTTTACTTCATCAAATATTAATATATGAATATATCCATATTAAGTTCTGGCCAGAATTTTAATTTTTACCTAATATATGTTTTAATATAATATTGACATTTTTTTTTCTCATATACTATATATTTATTTATTTAATACCTGAACTGGTGGGCCTTACATGGTTCTTGTAACTGTTACATTTTTTTTTTATAATTGATTATGGGAGGAGATTATAGTCTCCTACAAAAGACACCCCTAACTATATACAATGTTATAATTAAAAGAAAATAAGATAAAATAATTAGATAAAAATAATGCTTCATAATAAAAGAGAAAAGTAAAATTAATAACAAAAAATAACGAAATTTATAGACCTAACAAACCAAACAATTGCTCTCTAATGGTAAAAAAAAACAACAAGTTAATTTGAAAAAAAAAGACAAGAGAAGAAAAAATAATAATAATAAGTAAAATATTAGTAGTGTAAATAATAGAATTAATAAATATAGAATTCATAACAGAATGTCCTACAGCAGCTTGTTTTCTGTCTTCGGGTTAAGGTTGGGTTTCCCAGGTTGTAGGTCACTGCTCCTTTAACTGTCGTTCATGAACCGTATTTATCTAACCCACTATCGACTCCATTTGTAATTCATATACTCCATATTAATTAACCAGCTCTTCTGCCTTAAGAGTTAATTGTTTCGGTCCTCATTATGACGGATAGTCTGGGTTCTGAATTATAATTATAGTGGATACCGAAATAAATATAGATTCTTATGCCCTTTTTTTAATTATTAAAGAGACTATTACAATTTGAACGATATGAATATATTTTAAAATTACGATGTTAATTCAACAATATTTTAGCGAAGCGATAAAGGTTATGATGAGTGGGGCACTGAGGCAGTGTAAATATGAGGCGGAGGGTGGGGGGAGGGGTAGCGTGTACAGAACAGATAAGGATGGTAGTATCGCTCTACAGTTAGTGCACTACATCGAGCAAGGATATATCTCTTGTTCCACCTTCTATACCCGATATTACAAAATAACAACTATTACTAGGAGAAGTTATTACTTTAAATTATTATTTAGAAAAATAAAATAATATTTATGAAAGGAATATGGTCCGGGTGCGGTAAAAAAAACTCAAATAGTAGAATTATACTATTTTAATGAGCCAACGTTACGCCCCACGTTGCAGGGCTTCTTCAGGGCTAAAAAAGATACAAACACATAGTTACATAAGGAAAACAAAAACATAAGTGTAAAATAACAGGGGTATAAAATGTAAAAAAGTAAGATATAATAAGAAAAATTAAAGGTAGTAAATAGTAACTGTAAAGGGTAATAGTAACAAATAGAAAAGAAAAGAAATATTAAAGAAAATACAATTAAAGAGATGTAAAAAGAAAATTTAATTAATTTTAATTATATTTTAATTGTATTTTCTTTAATATTTCTTTTCTTTTCTATTTGTTACTATTACCCTTTACATTTACTATTTACTACCTTTAATTTTTCATATTATATCTTACTTTTTTACATTTTATACCCCTGTTATTTTACACTTATGTTTTTGTTTTCCTTATGTAACTATGTGTTTGTATCTTTTTTAGCCCTGAAGAAGCCCTGCAACGTGGGGCGAAACGTTGGCTCATTAAAATAGTATAATTCTACTATTTGAGTTTTTTTGACCGCACCCGGACCATATTCCTTTCATCTTTACACACGGTCAATCAATAATCTTCCAAAATAATATTTACAATGACTTAGAGAAAAATCATTCGGCACAATGCTTCTATGGGGTCATTTCATATTATTTCGTTTTTATTAGTTCATAAAATTAAAGTGAGATTACTAGACTTATGTTGTTTACTAAGTTTATATTCACACATTATAATCCTCAATTTTTTACTATTGTAATTAATAATAACCCTTTCATTGCATCCCAAACTATCCAACCCTATATCACAGAATAGTTTTGAAATTGAATGATTATAATAAAATCCCATTAAATCAAATTTACCGTACAGTATCCTTTAATAATGTTTCTCTTATAGATCTGCTACCATTTTTTTTTTTATATTAATTTAAAAAATTACATCCAATATGGTCCACATAGATGACAACATCTATCAGTCGGTGCCAAAATAACACATAAAATTATATACATAAGTGAAATGTAATTATTACAATTTTGACTATTAGGGCGTTGAGGAGGCTATACAATTTTTAAGGTAGATAAGTAAATTAATTGATCTCAAGTGATACAGATAATAATTTAAATAACAAATACTAAAATAAAAACATAGTAAAAAAATAAAAAGAACATAATAAGTATTAAAAAAAAATTAAATAAAATACAAAAATAACTGAAAGCATTTTGAAGTGAATAATAAAGCTGCAAATTTACACTTAGTGAATTAATATAATAATAAAAATAAATCATGATAATAAAAATAAGGATCCAATAATATCTATTACTAGTCACACACATACATAGCTCATTATAATCGTTATATAATGAATAATTATGAGGAGCTAAGAATAAATACAGGGAGATATAGTAATTTGGTGAATAAAAATCAATTATTGGGAATCATAGAAGTAAAAATGTACCCAGTTAAATATTCCTTTTTTATTTTTATTTCTGGTTTCTTTATTAATTAGTTCTTCTGATAGGTGATAGAACAGATATAGTACCATATAGTTTAAGGTAAGTTTGCCTAATTTATTGTTATAGTATGATGTACTACATCTGGACAAACGACTTACTAGGAGTCCTCAAACAAGACTGAAAACAAACGAAACTGCACCTAGATTCCGACTATTTCAGAACATACTAGACAAACGGTCTAAACTTCCAATTCATTACAAAAGACTGATCTACACCACAATAAGACCTATCTGGACATATGGAGTTGAGCTGTGGGTCTCCATTAAACCTTCGAATTCCTCTCGTATCCAATCCTTCAATCCAAAATCCTTCGTAAAATCCTTAATGCATCTTACTATGTCATAAATAAAATCATCCATAAAGACATTAATGTTCCCTATGTAACCGATCTAGCACCAATAAACTTAACCACTTAAACCCATTAGTTTCTAACCTTTATTCTTCTTTCATCCCGGACAATCCTCCGAGATATCTGAAAAAAAGATGGCCTACAGACCTTATAGCGTAAAAATGTTTTTAGATTGCTACCAATGGGTAGTTTCTCTTCAAGCTAGAACCATATCATTATGATACTACTTCAAATTAACTAGATGTATTTTATATACAGTTGTAAATATCAATATGTAAAATTAAAAAAAGTTTTAGCTGTGTGGCAATAAAATTAATTCTCTCTTCTCTTTGTAGGCCATTTATACAATATTATTTCAGATAAATATTTCTTTTTATAAATATTAATAAATACATTATTTACCAAGTAGATTTTATGAATTTTTATATTTTATAAAATATAATTTTTTTTGGATATTTTTAAAAAAGTATGTCTAACTTTTAAATAAAACATCTGATTTAAAGACACGTTGTATAAGAGAACGAGGGGGTGAGGTAAAGGAGTGGGGGAGGGACTGTTAAAGATCTCAAAGTTCTCAGCTCAGTCTTATCAGCTGTAATTAATGTGATCATTCCATTTGCGGTTTAGTCTCGTTAAAGTTACCGATATCAGTAGATCTCAACCACTGAAACTTATTACTGAATCCTAAATATACAGTCATATCTTTTGTTTAAAAAGAATATTTACAAAAAAATTTATATGAACCAAAAGTTTTAGTAAAAACGACTGAAAGAAATTAAAAATAGTAAATATGAAACGTAACTCCATTTTTTAAAAAGAAGGATATTAAAAACATCATAAACTAGTACAATTAAATTTAATGAATATTTTAATTTACCTTTATCTAAAACGTTGCTAATAACAATCCTCACGTTTTCATAAACATTTTATAAACAACTGGCTCGTAGAATAGATTCAATCAACTGAAAATACGTTTTAATTCCACGGAAGAAATAGTAGTATAACTACTTAAAAGCAAAAAAATTCATAGAGTAAAAAAATCCATTTTAATATTAGTGGTAAAGTAAAAGCAATTATTTAAAAAAAAGAAATAATAATAATTATTGAAAAATAATTATTAAGAACAATATTTAACACACAAATAGAAGAATATATATATATATATATACATATATAAAGGCTTATTAGAAAACAATAAGTTAATTCACGATTATTTTAGAATATAAGAGTAAATTTCATAACGGTAACTATTATAAGTTTACACAATGATAGTAACACCAGTATTTATGGATTTTGATAGTTATTTCAGAAATCAGTATTTTGCATTTTTGTGAAATCATGTATCTAAGAAAGAAAATATAAGAATAGATAATGGTTTCAGAAAAATATTGCTTCAGAAACAAACAATAATTATTTCAAGAAATAAATAAAAATGAAAATTCGTACCTCTACAGCCCATGAAGTGTAAGGAAGTATTGTTTCTTGAACAACGGATTTGTGGTGATTTATTCACGATCATTTTCAACCCCCAGACTTCCCTAGCTAGCAATAGAATAAAAAATTATCTTCTTCAGCGGGATTCGAACGGGGGTCCTTTGTGTTAGTAGTACGACGCCTTAATCACTATGCCACCCAGTGGCTCCCAAGAAATAAATACAAGAATGTTGTGATAGAAATAATTTTAACAAATAATCATTTAAGGAGTAATCACTATTTTCCAGTATCCATTTTGTGAAATAATCCTTTAATCTATTCAATAAACATTTTATTGTGACTGATGAGTAGGTTTGATGAGATATCGAAAATAGAAAATGGCTAAGTAAATTTATTATTTTTAACGTAAATTCTAGCAGTCTTCAATAGAAACTCAAGAAAAATAAAGGATAAAGAAGAAACTTCAATTTACATTTATGGAATGCAAGATAAAAAGAAAAAGATTTTTAATGATACATTAACATCATGCAATTATAAATTTGGACTCAGTTTTTACAATAATGTATATTTTCCATCAATTAAAACACAAGCTCATTAACCACTATAATTTTAATAATCATGTAATGCTTTATAAAAAGAGTTAAGCACATCTAAGAGTCATTGAGATATCTAAATTAAGCGTCTTAAAAATCTGTTGGTGAAAACAAAATATTGTCATTTTTACTCTTAATTGTATTATGTTAATACTGATAAAATGTTCTTTATTAATAAATCGATTAATTAATAATTAGATATAACAATATCAATCAAAATGATTCCATGAAGGAAACAATGCCTTATAACGGCGTGAGTCAATACCATACCCTCAACACCATCACGTTGTGCAGTACAGTATAATCAAATTGATTGGCATTAAATGAGAATAATTATTGATTTTATTCATTTAATAATAATTTATTCAATAATTAACAATACCTTACTCTTTTTAATTTTATGGATTTATATGTTAAAGATTTTTAAATGTATTTTCTAATAATTCAATTAAATATAAAAAAAAAAAATAAAGACAATTAAATTACTTGTTAACCAAAATGTAATTGTAAACTTATTTCTTTCAATGAATTATATTTAAATTCTCTAGAATTCATAAATGAAATGAAGGCAATAGTAAAATTTTCAACACTCCCAGAGGAAGTATATAGCACATTTTTAAAAATGGTCACCGAATATTTTCAGGTTTGAAACCAGTAACTTCTAAAGTATTAATAGTGGCTTAAATGAATACACTATGCAGAGAATTTAAGTAAAATTAATTTATGAAAAATACGAGATAAAATTAATGTTGATAATTGTAATTAACCTTGATATGAATTGTAATAATAAAAGAACGAGGAAATTCAACCAAAATATAGTTGTAATAAATAAATTAAATGTCTGAACTGAGTGTGTGAAAGGGTAGAAATATTGAAATAAAATAAAATGAAAAAATAAATTTAATGTGATACATATGTCCCCTAAGAATAAATACATGGTTCATACGTTAAGATTTTTGTCTGGCATGAAATAAACGTGAAATTTGGATATTGGCTTAACTATTGTTTATAAAGTTAATCAATATATGCCTATTTGTTTGATTAAAATGATTCGGAGGAAAGAATGGATGAGGACTGGCGAATGGAGAAGGGAAGAGAATTCTAGAAGGAGGTTGCACTGGTGGATTTGCTAATGAAGGCGGTTCTATAGGAGGGCATACATAAATCAATCGGTTGGGATCTGGTGTTAATTGAATTGATGGATGAATGAAGAGTTAGGAGATCAAGAATAGGTTTTTTTTTATTTTATGAACTTGGAATAGGAAAACACCAAGGAGGTATTGCCTTCGGGAGGTTGGATAGAGCCACTTCAACTCGGTATACCAGCGGGAGATTTGAGAGCGCCTTGGGAACCCAAAGATAAATCTTACAAAGCAATTCATGAGTCTCTTCAGTCTCAACTCTAGACCTGCAGAGAGCCCTGTATAGACCAACGAACCGTAGTCGAAGAGGGGGAAGACGAGAGAGGATACTAGAAGCTGAGGGGTCTTTTGGAGAATGGAATTACAGAATCTTAGAATTGTTTGAGTACAGTTATGGATTTGGATGTGATTTGGAAAATGTGATTATTTCAGGAGAGGTGGTGGTCAAATGTGACTCCAACGTTTTTTATTGTAGAAATGAAGTGAATCGGTTGGTTGTTAAGGAAGAGTAGAGGGCAGTGAGGGAGGGAATGAAGTAGGCGCTTGGAACCAATAAGAATGGTCTTGGATTTTTCAGCACTCAGCTTCAAATCATTGTTAAACGCCTATGCGTTAATGCTGTTAAGGCTAAATGTACCCTTCCTGGGACGCACCAGAATTTACTTTTCTATTTA
>NW_027106005.1:687817-688731 GCF_000696795.3 Halyomorpha halys
AGATCAAAATTGTTTTTAAAAAGAAACTAAACCACTCTCAAACAACTATATTAATAAAAAATAAATCTAAGATTAAAATTGTTTGGCTTCGTAAATATTATTTTTGTTACAGTTGTTCACTTATAATTCATTTTTTGAAACACACATCTCTGTTAAAGTATAAACTAAGATGCTTTTTAATTCATAATTTAGGAAAACAAAAATTAAACAAAGTGGTTTAAATATTTTCCTTCTTTTATTTTTAACTTATTAAGTTTGTTCTTAAATGATTTTGATTGGTATTTTATAATTCGAATGAATACTATGAAAAAATAAATAACGACGTTGATAACGTTTCCCCAACTCGAAATATAAAATAAAGTAGTTTTGTGTTGATGTTAATTCCCCAATGCCCACTGCACAAAATGATCGGATGTATGATTTTTATACAATATAAAAATACTAACAAAATTTTGATGAAAATACTTTCATCATAAGCAGAAAATAACTTTAAACTATCGAACGTTGAATCTCATACAAAAAGAAATATGTTTAAAAAAAAACCTATTCTCTATTAATTTCTTTATTACCAATTTTTTAGTCTATTTTACTAAAACATGAAAAAAAAATTAATACTGAAAAATTAAATCTGTAACACTAAAACGCATGAAGGGGTGCAGTACTTTGTAAGGACTGTAACTAGACCAACGGTTGTGTAAGGAGGTGATTTGATCAGAATCACGCTCGACTGACAATCGGTATGGACGCACTGTACAATCTCCATGTAAGTACTAATTTTATTTCCAGAGGTAAAGTTTAACGTTAATTGAAAGTTAGGAAAAAAAAACTTTTTTTTTTATTATTTATTTATTGTAATTTACAACTGTACAAAATAATACAACAGGTAAATATGTAGTATGTTTCATATACACTTG
>NW_027106005.1:688781-690218 GCF_000696795.3 Halyomorpha halys
AATTTCAGTAACTTCTATGGGGTTCTAGATGGTAAATCCGTTTACAGATGGGAAATTTATTATTCCGTATTCAAATGAGAAGAAAAGTAAATTTGCCCCGAAAGTGCTGCCATCTCTTGAAAAAAAATCTTACTAAAAATCGGTACATTTAGCCTTAATATCTTCTTGTATCTTTTGGATGGCCTAAAACATCTCGGAGGGATAGATAGATTTGGAGATGGTCTGCATATAAGTGGTATTGTGCACGCACCACGGCGAATGGAATCAGGAAGATTGGTGATATAAATGGAGAAAAAGGTTGGTGAAAGTGAGGACCCCTGAGGAACTCCTCATTGTGATAAATTATAATAGAGAAGGTTGACTGTGATAAAACGTTTTAATTTTTAATCTAATGTGAAAAATTGACTAATTAGGTAGAAAGATATAATCTAAGATTTGCTTATTAAATAAATTATATGATTTCCTAATGTTTCAATGTCTCATAGGGTTTTTTGTGGACTGATATTAATGACCTAAGCAGAATAGGCTATATAAAGCTGCTTTTATAAAATGAAGTGGTTCTAAAATTGTATTAAGGTATGATATGATAATTATTATTAATATTTTTGTTTGTTTAAAATTTTTAAAGATCATATGTATAATAAAAACTGTTGTGATACATTTCCTTGAGGATGGCCGAATTTGCTGGAATGGTGGACTTTTAATTGTTTTGAGACTAAAATTTGATTATCTTAACAATTTTAAATTAATATTTGAAGAAGTTAAATACTATAATTTTTTTATACAATAAGTGAAGTATATGTAATCTGAGATTTGCGTATGGAAGTAGACAAGTACGAATTATCTTTGCCATCTTAGGTTTTGAAAAACCTATATTAATCAAAAATTTAAAATGTTTATAAAAAAAAAGATGTTCACACATACAGTGCAGAGAGTCATTCCAAAGCCACCGTTTAAGTTCCAGATAGAAGAAAATCACAGGTCATCGCAAGAGAAGAGCTAAGTTTCCTAACTCGTTGACAAAGAATCGAGTTTCCGCGTCTCTTACCTCGGTTCAATCGCTGGAAAAACTTGGATTTCTCTGGAGTTTCTCCTCTTCACTGCGCAGAGGTGACCGCTTGAAAAGTCAATAAAAAGTCTATCCTTTCTGTTATACGGATGTCAGTAAGCTATGGTAAGTTCTTATATGCGAGATACAAAAGTAATCTTGTTAGAAATTATCTAATTTAATTTTTCAGGTCGTATATATATACATATTTCGACCCTTTCCTTTGGCTATTTCCAAACTCTTATTCTTTATACACCCTAATTACAAGATTAAAATTTCTTTTTAAAAACAATTTTGATCTCTTTTCTCTCAACTTTATTTCTTTTTAACATCCGACGTTTCGACCGGATAAGATGATAACAGTGTCCTAACCTGTTGAAGGTAGGTTT
>NW_027106005.1:696068-710632 GCF_000696795.3 Halyomorpha halys
AGTTTAGAGCGTTTGTCAAGTAAGTGTTGTAGCAATCGGAATCTACGAGCAGTTTCTTGTCGTTTCAGTCTTGTGTGTGGATTCCAAGTAAGTCCCTTTACAAGATGGAGTCCTAAGTATCGAATCTGTTCAACAGGTAGTAGAAACTTAAATATAGTAACTTGGGTAATAATACAAATTGAAGATAATTATGTGATACAAAAAAAAGAAATATAATTCGAAAATTTATTTATTAATTAAGTATTAAGAATGAATGTATTTAAATAATGGAGTATAAAAAAAAGTTTTTCAACCAATTATTTCTTTTACATAAAATACTATCAATACTCAAAGTATAGTCCATTGTTATATCTGCCATCTGCTAGCCAATTGCTCGATTCCATGCTAATACCATTCTTTGGGATGGCAATTTCAACTTCTGCAAAATTATCAATTTTTCCCATTAAAGAAATGGGCCATGGATCAAAACAAATAGTAATCCGATGGTGTGAAATCTGGACTATTTAGTGGATGAGGCAGGAGTTCGAACCCATGATGTTCTTTAAACTTTTCTTTGGTTCGACGGGAAGTGATTGCTTTTTTTTTATATACCCCATTATAAAGACAGTTTTAAAGAAAAACATAATATGGTGATAGCAAATATGAAGAATATATATAAAGGAAAGCAAAAAATCAATATCCCTTAATTCCATAGTTCCAATATAATCCAATAGTTCCAATGACCATTCCTTCCTTTTCTGACTGTACGGAACTGTATGGAGCACTCACAGTACACGTTTTGGGAGGCAGATACCCAGTACTACGCATGCTCCGTAGTTTCAGACAGGTAGAAGCAGTTGTTGGAACAGATCACTTATGTCAATAACCACAAACTACTAAATATCAACCTACATGATTACCCAAAAAAACAATAACCCAATATAATCTCGAATTATAAGTTCCCAAAATCATTTTTCTTAAACATTTTAACAAAAATAGTTCTTAAAACACAAAATTATTTCATAACAGACGGAAACTAATCCTTGACCATGTATATATTATAATACTTATCTCATACAAGATTGAAAAGACAGGAAAGCGCACATCGCTCCGATTATGATAATCCCTAATTAGACTCACGGATATAAGCTTTGGGGCTCCACTAGAACCATCGATATGTTTTTTATTCAATCCTTCGTAAGATCTTCAATGCTCCTTACTTTGACGCTAATAAAATAATCCATAAGGATCTTAATGCTTCATATATTACCGAGCTTTAACCAGATATCAATCCTTTCTTGAACTCCCAAAACCCAACTGTTTCTAACCTCACTGAAAAGAAGATGGCTATAGACCTTCTACCGTTATTGTTAATGGAGTCCTACCAATGGGTTGATTCTCAACAAGACTGTATCGTGCCATTGAAATATAACTCATACCATTTTTACTTGTACATTTAATTAATTGTGTTAAATAGATAAAAAATAAACATTAGATCTTGTTTCATTAAAAATTATAACACAACCATTAAAAAATAAAGAAAGTTAATCCAATACTCGTGGTATAATGTAGGATGTAGGTCAGAGCCCTAATTCCTCCAAGAGATGACATTTGATATAAAGGTCACCCTGACATTCCTCCCCTCGTGACATTTAGATGCTAGACTTAATACCGTCAATACAATGAAGGGCTATACCCGAAGTGCACTTAGCCTGAGCCACGAGTATGGTTTATGAAAATTAGGCTTTACTCTCTAGAATTGCCTTTTTATTATTTTAGGTGTTATGATTTCTTGATAGATTATAAAATGACGTACGTCTATCAATATACTTGCTATAGCTGTCTTTTTTAAAGGAATGATAAGGCAGGCTATAACTATGATAGATTACAAGTAAATTTCTAGTGTCTATTCTTTTCGGTATTGTGTATTCTGTCTATTTTTTGGGAGTGGTGAAGGCAAGTAGACTTCTCCTCGCAGTATACCGCTTCTGTATCTTCTTCGGTTACCTCATTAACAATTTGAAGTGGAATCGGTGCTTTAAAATAATTACACGATGATTAAAATTTCCGCAAAAAAGAATCCCCTCTCCTATAGGAAACAATTTTCTTTCATGCGAAAATAATTCAATTATTTTACCTAGAATAAGCCACACATAAAAATTTAACCGCGAAGCAAAATGTTAAAGTGAATGTTACTGGATAAGTAGGGGATAAAGACTGATGGAGAGAGGAGGGTAATTTATAGATAACAAACAAATAATAATAATTAATCAAATCACCTTTACCCTTCGTCGTAAAACTACCGACTGCTCTACAGTCTCCTTTAATAATGCTGATCTATCTTGGACTACATCTGGACAAACGACTTACCAGGAATCCTCACAGAAGAATGAAAAGACAGGAAACTGTAGGTCGATTTCGACTATTACAGCACTAACTAGACAAACGATCTAAACAAAAGACTGATCTACATGACTGTAATAAGGGCAATCTGGACATACGGAGTTGAGCTTTGGGGCTCCACTAAACCTTTGAATTTCTCTCGTATCCAATCCAAAATCCTTCGTAAAATCCTCAATGCTCCTTACTTTGTCACAAAGAAAATCATACATAAAGACCTTAATGTTCCCTATGTAAACAAGCTAGTCCGAACCAGATATCATTCCTTCCTTTAGAAACTCCCTAACCACCTAAAACCACGAGTTTCTAACGTTGCATCCTCTTCCATCCCCGATAATCCTCCGAGGTGCCTAAAAAGAAGATTGCCTCGAGACCAGTGGGTAGTTCTCTACAGGCCTGTTTCACTCCATTTTAACTGCGATCAACTTTACTAAATGTATTATAATGTACAGTTGTAAATTTCATTAAATATATTTTTTTTAAAAAATATGGAATATAAAAGTATTGCATTGTGAAACATTTCAAAGGGTCAAGAGTACAATATTTTGTAAAGAAGTAGGAGGTCGACGGTTTTTCTTTAATTTACTCACTTTATGAGATGAAGTGGATCATAGAAGGGGTGAACCTACAGGGCTGACTCTCGGATAAATTAACAGAATAAATAATTATCTGTTACAGCCAGATTCGTATCTCCTTGGACGTAGGTCCTTGGAGTCAGTGGCACAGTGCCTTACCATTAAGCCACCTGCTCCTCATGTCTAAAATTGCCGACACCTTACTAGTTTGTTATTTACTTCAATTTCAGACACTTGAAGTTTTATTTTATTTAATTCTAGTACTACCCTAGGTATATTCAATTTCTTTTTGTTCTCCTTTCATCAATATCGGAATTCATTCCTCTCCCAAACAGTTTTGGAAGAGTAAACAAGAACTAATCAGCCAAATGATAGGACGTTGAGGAGACTGCTTGTTTACAAGAAGGGAGTAATAAAACCAGTCACCAAAGAGCAGGGCTATCACTAAATCACCGAATAGACCAACGCTTCCACCAGCAGGCGTAAACATCTTCAGTATGCTGGAGGAAGACGGACCTAGGGCGAAAGAACTTGTCTTGGCGTCTATATAACTTATGACGTATAATAAAAACTTTGGTTTCTTTTAAAACAAATATATAAAGTTTGACAAATTATTAGTACAGATAACAAAAGGGAGTGGGATAGCTGAGTGAATAAGACACTCTGCAACTTACACCCAACCTGTGTTCTAATCGAACTGTGTAAAATAATTATTTATTCTGTTAATGTAGCTGAGTCGTCGACCTTTTGAAAGCAGGGACTCTCCTGGAGCACAACCAGCCTCTATAAAGTGGATAAATATTAGGGAAAATACGGCGGTAGAGCGTGATTCTGACCAAATCCTTGCACACCTATTGTAAAAAAAGAAAAGAAAATCACTTCCTTACATACTATTGAGTCACTGACCCTTCGTGGATTTTTTAGATAACAATTTTTTATTGTCCATTATTAAACCATTAAACCACAATCAATACAGGAACATATCGGTGGGTTACTTCACAAGTATGTGGAAACTAACTTTACTGAGAATAATCCCATCGATATGTCCCTCATCGCACTATCTGAATTATATCTTTCTGATAAAGGATCATCCCTTATGCGTTCCACAAGTTACTCACCCACAAACCACAATTGGGACCATTAACGATGCACCCTTCGCCTTTCCCAACCACTCTGAAAGTAAATTACTGTTATTTAGTTAATAGTAAGTTAGGTTCATTTTGCTGGAAGAGTTGTGCAATTATCTGATAATTGACTGTGAATTATTCTTCCAAAGTATCTTTTTTTTATTTTATCCAAATTCATCCACTACAACGATTCCTGGCCATTGCTCTATCATCAATCACTCTACAATTCACAATAAGAAATTTCATATTATGCATACCACACAACAATAATTCTACAACATGAATTCAATCAAAACAACTATCTTAACATTACCGTTTTCAATAATTTCAAATTTTAAAAATTAATATAATCTCCTTATTTAGTGTTCTATATAAAAAACAAAATAATCATTATTGCTGTCTAATAATATTAAAAAATACTGATTAAAATTTTAAAATAAGGAGATACCATTTAAACAAATATTATTGTTAACCTTACTCGAATTAAGATTATCTTTGTGATATCGAAAAATAATAGATTAACTGCATGTTAAATATTTCCTTAGTTTATTCATTACAAAGAAGCAATTTCTATTAAAATTTGTTTTTCAACATAGTGACAATACACAATTCCTAAAATACTATTTTATAAATGGATAAAATAAAGAAAGTTATTATGTAAGAATCATTCACTTCACTTCATTAGATTTGCTAACAGTATTTTCAATATCGCAATAAAAATTTTCCTTTCAGCACAATTTTAAAAGGGAGAAATTAGTACAAGAGCCCAAGAGGAGAAAAAAGTCAGTTATAACTGACTCCGTTTTTTAATTACTTTAATGAAAACTATGTATAATTACTAGTCATAAAAACATTGATGATTCTGATTAAGTACAGTTAGGGGGGATAACATTTTCATTCGGAGCTCCATATCTTTAAAACTACCAACAACACTAAAAAACTTAATAGAACACTATTCAAAGTAGAGTAAATTTTCTAAAATATGAGTCGTAATAGAGCTGTTTACCTTCAATGATTCCTAAGATATAGCTTATTAAAAAGCATCTTTCCATAAAAAATGAACTGAAAAATAAAAAATTAGGGAATTTATTTTGATAAATCAATATCTCTAAAACCATTTAATGTATAGTTGTTTATTAGCACTTAAATTAAAGCTTATTTCCTTATAATCCGCTCCTACCTCACTGATACAACCTTTAAAGTAAATCATAACCTAGCCTACTCATCTCTCTTTTATCAGTCCGCCGGTGTTCCTCAAGGTAGTATCTTAGGTCCCATTCTTTATACGGTTTATACAGCTGACATCCCAACCCACCCTAACACAGTCCTAACAACATACGCTGATGACACATGTATACTTTCTGTAAACAACGACCCAACTAATGCATCACAAACACTACAGACACACATAACATCTATTGAAGAATGGTATCAAAATTGGAGAATCAAAATAAATCCTGAAAAATCCCATCAGATCACCTTTACTCTACGTCGTAAACCTCTACCCTCCTCTCCTACAGTATCCTTTCTAAATACTCCACTAACGCCTGTTGAACAGATTCGATGCTTAGGACTCCATCTTGACAAGAGACTTACTTAGAATCGACACACAAGACTGAAACGACAAGAAACTGCTCGTAGGTTCCGATTGCTACAGCACTTACATGACAAACGCTCTAAACTTCCCATTCACTACAAAAAATTAGTATACACTACGATAATCAGACCAATTTGGACATATGGAATTGAGATCTGGGGCTCCACCAAACATCAAATTCCTCCCCCATCCAATCCTTACAATCCAAAATCCTATGTTAAATACTTGATGCTCCTTATTACGTTACCAATAAACTCATTCACAAAGACCTTAACATCCCATTCCTTGTAGAATTGGCCCAAAACAGATATGCGTCTTTTTATTAAAACATAGAACATATTTACTTGTTGTATTATTTTGTACAGTTCTAAATTAAATTAAATAAAAATAAATTAAAGCTAGCTAAATTGAATATAATATTGTTTATGACGTTTATATTCGTAGGTGCAGTAATTTTAATGATAATATTAATTTGTTTTTACTTGTTCAACTGCTGTAGAAATTTTGTTTTTAATTTATTTCGATATTTCTACAAATATAGAAAGAAGAAGGAAAAAAATAAAATTAATTAAAAATACCGAAATATATTGTATTCAGATTATGGTTAATGTGTTTTAAATAGTAGAAAAAAATTGTTTTGGTATCTTTTTTAATATATTTTTTTATACTGTTTGTAAGACCAATCAACGACTGAAAAGTATGCTATGTGTTTTAGGAACTCCATTTTGGGCAGTATTGCTAAATAAATCATTCCTCTCTAGTATTTGAGGGAATGAAGCTTTATTTTAGTATGTTATTCGTATTATTATTATTTGTATTATTTATTCATTTATTTTGGTGGGAGGAGGACGGAAGCTGCTTTAATTTTATTGGTTATATATCTGTTTTAGTTAAATAGTTGACACAACTTTATAACCACCCATGATGAATAGGCGCTTAGCTAAAGCCGACTAAGGGATATTTTCGACAATATGCAGAGAGGTAAGTTTATAAATCATGGAGGAAGTTGAGACTGAAGTTTAGCTAGCGACTAATAAGGACAAGAGGAAGGGGTCTGCAAAACCCCGGGATTAATTACAGGATCCTCCCCCCATGCTGCGATCCATCCACCTCTCATTAGGTCTCTGTGGCCTGTCATCTTTGCTGTGGTCTTCCGGCAGGCTCCAGAGTCCATGGTAGAACTACCGAAGGCTGGGAGTAAATAATGTTTTGCAAGAATAGAAAATTAGCCGGCAAATCAACGTAGCAAATCTAGGAAACTAAAATTATGCACAGATTTAGAGCAAACCCATGATACCATGCGATAGCAGCAATGAAAATATGAAAAATTACGAGCGAGGTTAAGATGGTCGGGGTTGCGTTAAGCAAACATATACAAAAAACTTATTTATTTGTGCCTACGTTTCGACCTGAATTTCAAGTCTTCATCGGTGCTGAAGAACAAAACGAGATATCTTAATTCAGAGAAGCATAAAAATATAAATAAAATAATAATAATCAAGCTTGGAAATATTCATAAAACTACATTAAGTAGATAATAGTTGATATTAATTAAAGATAAAATATATTGGAGGAAGATAGTCCGGGTGGGGGTCAATAAAGGGATTAAAATAGTAACAAACAACTATTTATTGTTAACGAACGTTTCGCCCCACTTTTCAGGGCTTCTGCTGCCAGGTCGTTAGTTGGCAACACGTTGATAAAGAACGTCATTCTTATCAGCCCTAACGATACTTTTTCATACCTTTTTTGACAGCCACCTGGACTATCTTCCTCCAATCTACTTCATATGGTCAACTATCTTCTTCCAAGATAAAATATAATATTTTAGAGGTAAGATATATTAAAAATAAATTATTAAAAAAAAAGACAATGTATAAGTAAACAAGGAAATAAACATAATGAAAGGTACGGAAGAATAAAAAAAAAATAAAAAAAGTTAATTATGAATAATTAAAGTAATATTAATTAATTATAACAAGAATTCTATTCTAGCCATTGTCATATATATTACGTTTTCTTTTTTTTCTACTGCAGAATATATATAGTTTTCTTTCATACATTTCATTATGTTGATTAAAATTGTTTTTCATTATTTTTAGACATTACTTACATATTTTATTATTTTTTTATTTATTTTTTTTTTCCGGCCATAGGAGTGCTATACTGCCTAACCATGGTTGGGGGTCAAAGTTCTTCATTTTGTGGGACCGCCACTCAATGAAAAAAGTCAACGTCCCAGGCCGGATTCGAACCGGCATCGCCAATAGACATCAAATTGGTAAGACTGTGTCTTAACCACTGAGCTATGGGCTTTTCATTTGTAAGTTTTAAAATTTTAGTTTCAGAACTTCGCTATGTAAATGCTGATAATGCAAATTTTAAACTGACAATATATATCTTATGTTGTTTTTGAAACTTTTAAATTAAATGCCAGACGAATAAATTATTCAACAAATATTTAAATATGCATAAGGTTAAATATTAAGTAGAGTTGAGCACCTGTTTTAAACATATGGAGTGAACTTATCATCCTATGTAAATGAATTCAGTATATTCAAAGGGGAATATGCAACTGATTATAAGCTGTATGTCCGTACGTTTTTATCGAAAAGGATCTGTATATGATTCAACGATAATTAAAATTAATAATTTTTAAAAAATACCTATGCTATAAAATAAAAAAACAATTATTTTAATTAATAACTTGATGAATTTATTAATGAAAGAAAAAAATCGATAATAATTAGTTGAAAAGAAAAAATAATATTTTTAAATTTAAAGACCATTAGTGGCAATTTTGAGACACCGTTGTAAAAGTCAAAACAGTAAATATTTTGAGTTTGATTAAATATGTGAAAACTAAAACCCTTTAAGTTATTTTATTATTGTTATTCCTTAATTGCTAGATCGGCCTGGTGATTTACTTTTAAATTTTTCTTTTTTTATTTTCTTTAATTATAATTCTTTTTGATTATACGAGTATTCAAAAAAATACACACTATGTAAAATGATTTAACTATAAGAATTATACATAATTAAGATCAATTATAAAAACATAAATAAATCAAAATTATATTAGTTATGTAATTAAAAAATTAAAGAAATATCACAAAAACAAATTATATTTATTTAAAAAATCTGTTATTGTTATTAGACCAACGGTTGCACAAGGAGATGTTTTAGTCAGAATCACACTCGACCGCTAGATTTTTATCTAATATAAGGGTGCCCATTTTGTGAGGCTGGATGCACCCCAGAGGGCTACCAAACCCACAGGGCTGACTCACAATTACAGTAATAGAATAAATAATTATATGCCACAGCCCGAGTCCTTGTAGTTAGTAGCACAGTGCCTTATAACTGAGCTATCTACTCTACAAATTATATTTATATAATTATTAAAATAAATATTTGACTTGTACTGAAAAAAAAGATAAAAAAATAATAATAAAATTAAATTATAATAGAATGTCTTGGATCAGACTGTTCGGGAATTGGTTTGATATTAAACCGCTTATTGTATACTGCCAAAGTTGTGCCTTAGACAACTGGTAGCTAAGAGTGGAATTTTTGAAACCGGTTTTTTTTTTTTTCAGCAAATTTTCAATCAATTCCACTTCGCGGTTTAGTTGTATGTTTCCTATAAACTTAGTAGGATCTACGAGGATTCTCCAGAGCTGTGTATGAAATTATTCTCAGTATATGAAATTATTGCATTTTTTTTCTTTTCGTACAGGATACCGTTCTCCAGTATTTACAATCATTTAGAAATCACCTTGATTTTGTTTTTTAGATGAGAATGGTTTTATCTTGTTTTAACCAATTATTTATATTGTAGATAGAAGCATTATGAATTACAAAGTCTCTTACTTCTTCATTAACAGGACTCCATTGCAATTCTTGACCTTTATGAATCACTTCAGGTGGATCGGATGGACGCCTATGAGTAAAGAATTTTGAACTAAATTTTCAATGTTGAGACTTATAATATATTTGGTAAAGAAAAGTTATATATGATTATAATTTTTTTCTATTCTAGATTTTTTTTATAAACAGGACTCGAGATTTTTTAAAATTGCACATCATTCTGCCCTTAACCTCTTCAGTTCTTAATCAAGAATTTAAATTTGGAATAAGGCATGCAGGAGTGCCTGGGAAAATAATAAAATAAAAACGAAATCTGCACATCTATAAAACGTTTTTTTTTCTTTTTATTATTTATTAATTTCTGTTTATTTTTTAACAAACAACTCTTAATGAACCGAAACCCTCGGAAATTTTCAACTCTTGAATAGAGAGAGAGAGAGAGAAGAATTGCGAAATGAAACAGTATGAAATCTCAATTATGTTTGTTTTGGGACTAATTGAGAAGAAATAGTATAAAGTTGGTCGGGGCAACTTGGCAAGAGAGTTTAATGCATATTAATTTATGGTATCAGGGGAGAAACCCCCCCTTTTCAGTTTGTTCAGTTAGAGTTCTCTTGTACTGAAGGTAGCTTTTTGTATTAGTTTTGTTTAAAACACTAGAACTAATTTCAAGCCAATTTAATTGTATTATATTTTCCATTTGTTTTCTTTATAATGTTACTGTTAAATATTAATTAGCACTGAACCGACGAGTATACATCAGAGACGTTGGTGGGAGGATTACTTTAAGGATTGGATAATTGAATCATTAGGTTTGCAAAGGCTAGTATTATTATTATTTGTACCTTGTTTCTTAACTAACAACTAGTCATCTTTCTAATATTATATGAAATAAATTTAAATAGAAAAAATTAATGCGTGGTAATATCTTCTCAAATGAAAACCCCTGAAATAATACAGAAGCAACTTCCTCTGTATTTTTTTTATTATCATCATACCTTATGTCTTACATTAGTAGCATAATCAAAACCTTATGTTATGTTCTCACTTAATAGAAGACGAATACTTGATCTCCGGAAGACAACAACAGTTCAGGTAAAAAAAGAAAACAAGTAAATACTATTTGCTATTGAGGTGGTTTTATAACTCTTTTTTTCTAAACCGTATAGACCGAGATATATAGGAGACAAAAATAGTCCAGTCAAATAAGCAACTTTATATATAAATTCACACCTATCATGAGATGGAAGACAAGCAACAAATGAGATATAATAAATAATTATTAAAAAAACAGGAGCATGATAGAGACTAGTACGGGCAAAACTAAAACTAGCAAGACAAAAAAGGAAACCTATTATAAAAAAATTATTAAATCTGTTGGCAAACGGATAAATTTATAATAATAATGATGGTCTAACGAACCCGAGGGTTCGATGCCGATACCACCAAACGCTCTCTGCATACATCCTTAAGTGATGCCCCTCCAAACCCAATTCCACTAAATCAGTTTTAAAACAATCCTCCCATCTACATTTTGGTCTACCTCTCTACGTTTACCCGTTGGTTCCGTGTTTATTAACATTTTAGGAATCCTCTCGTTTATAAGTACTACAGCCTTACAAGTATAAATGTATATTTTTTTTTGTATTATTTGAAAATAAATAAACAGAATAACCAAATTTCTTGAGGCAGCTGAGAAATATAGTGTTCAATATAATGTAGAAGATGTCTAAATTGTAAATGGGTTTAGCTTGATTAAGCGATTTTCCGGGTGATAAAATTAATTAGATCCGATAAAGTATTTTTTTAAAATACTGCTCCAATTTATTCTTTCGAAAAAAAGAAGAAATTATTGAAGGTTAATAGGTGTTATTTTTAAAGGCGTATTGAACATAATTTAAAGCACATGCAAAACATATAAGTTATTACAACAAAGTGTCCTAATCCAGCTTCTTTTTAATCTTCGGTACGTTTTATCAGCAATAGGGGTATATTCATGATCTTTAGTTTATATATTATTATATTAAAGTGTGTTAAATAGAAACAAATTGTTTAATTGAGAATGTACTTCTTTTAGCATGTTAAAACGATATACTATTTAAGATGGTTAAGAGTTTGTTAATATGCCTGCTAGTATAAAATGACGTCATGCAACAGATGAGGAGAACCCCACACCATTTTGCCTGATGTCGTTTTGTTAGGTTAGTTGCTCGTAGTTCGTTTTGTATATGTTTTGGAAGATTTTAAAGCTGTAATAAAGTAATGGAAAAAAATTATTACTAAATATCTCTTTCGAATCTCGATTAGCTACTTTTATTTCCTCAGCTTTCCCGAAGTAGTTTTACTAGGCTCTAAAAGGTGTACGAAAATTTAAAAAATCATGCTGATTCAACTAAAACTAAGATTTATCGTTTAGGAAATGGAAATCCGCTAGGAGTTCCTGTTTAGCATGTTAAAACTTTTAACATATAACACAACATTAGTTCATGATCTTTAGTTTAACATGTAAAGATTTATCGTTTAGGAAATGGAAATCCGCTAGGAGTTCCTGTTTAGCATGTTAAAACTTTTAACATATAACACAACATTAGTTCATGATCTTTAGTTTAACATGTTAAAGCGTGTTAAATGGAAAAAAATTATGTTAAATGGAGAAATATTTCCTTCTTTTACCATGTTAAAACGATATAATATTTGGTTTAGAATCTCTTTCTAGGTGTGTTAAATGGCGAATGACGTCAGGAACAGACCAGCTGAGCTTTTTTATTGTCGCTGGTTTATTTGTTGTCGTGTTAGGTTACTTAGTTTGTGTTTTTTTTTTCTTTTGCCTTGTGTTTTGGACTTTTCAAAAAAGACAATCAGTAGCCAAACTTTTACACTTCTACTTTTCACTTATTTTAGGCTTGTTGTAATAAATTACTGTAATCAAAACTTAGAAGTAAACAATAACATCAAGTTTTGGAAGGAAAGGTTACTAAACAAGTTACTCAGAAAATCGGCTAGGAGCTCTCATCCATTTACCATTTAACATGACTTTAGGGCTGCTCACAATGCTATACTTATAATTTTTTTTAATATAATTTATTTATTGTTATTTACAACTGTATACATATATACACATCAAGTAAATTTGCTGTAAGTGATATTATGATATGAAACAAACATGTGGGGAATCTACCCATTGATAGAACTCCAAAAACAGTTCTAAAGGAGAAGATCTCGAGGCCATCTTCTTTTCAAACGCCTAGGAGGATTAATAGGTAGTGAAGGAAAAGCCAGGTTAGAAACGAGTTTGGGTGGTTGGGAAGTTTAGTATGGAAGGATTGGTATCTGATTCTGGCCAAATCGGCAACATAGGGGACATTGAGGTCCTGATGGATGATTTGATTTGTGGCAAAGTAAGGAGCAATAAGGATTTTACGAAGGATTTTGGACTGTAAGGATTGGATTCGAGAGGAATTAGATAATTATAAAATTTAACATTGTAAAACATTTTACATTTAACACAATATCATGAATACCCCTATTATAAATATTCCTAATGTTCATTTTAGCCGTATATTGTACCAGATTATTGGGATGATGGTCATCGAATGTCTTGCAAGATGTTTTAATGCGGTCTTGTACACTAGTATGTGCAGTGTTCTGTTACTGACATACCATGGAAATTTTATAATCAGACGCGGTGTTTCTGATTGAAAAGTTTGTTGCTTATTTCTGAGATCTTTAGCATTATAAATATTCTATATTTTTTTGTAAAACGTTTCTGGTTTTCCCATCTCAAGTACTAATAATCCTACAATTAAGAACACGTTTTTATGAAGATAATTGGACATAACCTGTTTTATATTGTTTAATGACACCAATATATTCCGTTTGAAAAACATTTGGTTTGTAGTTGTAAAAAGTCGGCTTTGTGTTGGATGGGAAATAAATTTGGAAATAAATAAAGCAATAATTTTGCTATTTGTACATCAATAATGGTGGTTTCGAGAAGTTTGATCTTTACACTTTTATATTAGCATGCATTTCTTACTCATACATTTTATGAATTAAATTTGATTTCGAACTTCCCCCATCTTAAAAGAGCTTGTAAGATCATTGCGGACGAAGGAAACCTAAAGCTTAAAGTTTGGTTTGAAGTTACCCCGCGAGGGGGCGGTATGTAATATTGCCGGTTGTGGGCAAAACTTTTTAGGAGCCTTGTCAGAAGACTGCAATAACCTGAGACTTCTCACTAATACCTCAGCCGTCCCGGTCTATATTAACTTCTTTCTTCTCAACGTCCTGGTATTACTACACAATTTTCAGGTTCTGAGAAGAAGAATAAGGTTCAAACACGGTGTGTCGTAAAACAATATTTTTGATGAGAGGGGGGTACGCAGGGTGTCCTCGTATAATAAAAGAGCCGAGGGAGGGGGGAGTTATTTCACCCAATTTTTTATTACTATAATAAAAACTATGTGTAATCACTAGTCTAAATTGATCAGTCTGCCAAGTACCATATATTGAGAGGGGATGAAAAATTGCGGATTTTCCAAAACGTTAAATAAAATTAATTTTCCATTTGGAGCTCTTTATCTTTAAAACTAGCAACTACACTGAAAAAACTAACAGAAAATTATTTAAAATTGAGTAAATTTTCTAAAATATGAGCTCTAATAGAGCTGTTTACGTTAGACAGCTCTCGAGATATAGCTTTTTAAAAAGGAACATTTCATAAAAAATGTACTGAAAAATTAGTAGTTAGTGAATTTATTTTGAGAAATCTATCTCAGAAACCATTAGACGTGCAGATGTCTGCCAGCACTCAAATTAAAGCTAGTTTATGTACTATAAAGAAGTTAATAATGTTTATCTTCGTAGAAGTAGTATTCATAATATTTGCTTAAATAAATTTCATTTTAGAATTTTTTATTTATTATTTTATTTTATGAGCATTCAGGCAAACATATGCCATCACTGTTGACACCACCTTCAGTGGACCCGGCAACCATTCTTATAATGTTCCAGGAG
>NW_027106005.1:712188-725451 GCF_000696795.3 Halyomorpha halys
ATATGTATATATATTTGTAAATGCCTATTTCTTTGTTCCAGGAGGTAAGAAAAAAAAATTATTTTAACATTTGTTTAATTATTTTATTTTAATTAAGTTTAATTAATTTATCTCATTTTTTCATTGTGTATTAAATTATCAAATTAGGCCAGTACATTATTAGTAAATTTCAGCTCATTCATTTATTGCACAACAATTTTTGGTGGAATGGCTATACATCTAGCGTTCATGAAAGAGTTTTATGGCGGGACTCGCGTTGTTTTACTCTTAAAATAATTCTCGAAAAAAAAAATCGTTAGATACATTAGCAACTGAAAGATCTGAGAAGAGAGGATTATTTAAAAAGCTTAATCAAATGCTAAGGATAAAAGAGAGAAACGCGAGCAAACAAGGGGATTAGTTAGAACGGACAGACAATGGAACAATTAGCGGTAAATATCTTAAGGAAAAGGAAAAGAAGAGGGATGGCGGAACAATGGGCTGGCGATGAGCAATCAGCGCATCTGCCAGGAGAGTTAATTGACTGCCAAGATTTGCCGAGTGTACTCCACTTCCAGTCAGGACTACGGTCTCTTCTCCTTTTAAATATCTCCCAGCTCCTGAGTACCCATTACCAACCTCTTCTAGAGCTTTATTGGCTATGGCGTCCTCTCTAGGCTTGTTCGGGAAAATTGGAAATTTGAAATAAAGGAGGACATCAGGTTTAATAATTTCCGAAAGGAGTTGTTACATGAATTAATTTTGTACAAAGTAAGGGAAAATGAAATAGAAACAGTTGAGCTACTTCGTGTGTTTATTGTTTAAAATATGACGCCATGAATTTTTTAATTTAGAGAGAGAAATAATGTTACCTATGTAACCGATCTAGCCCGAACCAGATATCACTCCTTCAATTATAAACTCTCAAACCCGCTAGTTTCTAATATTGCATCCTCTTCCATTCCTGACAATCCTCCGAGGCGCCTGAAAAGAAAATGGCCACGAGACCAGCTAATGTAAAATGTCATTAGAGTGCTACCAATGGGTAGTTTCTCTACACGCCTGTAACACTCCAATTTAACTTAGATCAGATTTACTAAATTTATTACAATGTACAGTTGTAAATAGCAATAAATAAATATTAAAAAAAATAGAGAGAAATGTTTTATTCAGTCCTGCTGCCCAAAATACATTAGGTTGCTACACACAGTATACCAATCAATACATATATTTACATGATATAACAATAATTTTTGTTTCCTACCTTTTCCTTTTACAATCAATACTGGTCTACACACAAAATACAAATATTTTAACTTTTGTTTCTATGTAACAATTTCATTACATTTGACAATTTTATTCCATTAAATTGACCGATTTATTCTCCCTATTTTTTTCTCTCAGACCCTCTTCAGTGATCCTCTACCCAACTTCGATTCATTAAACAAATTAAACGACTTTATCATTAGATAGCAATGAAAAATCAAACCAAAGACATAATAGTCCCAGCAGTAGGCCAGTTTACAAATAAAAAAATAAATTTAAAAAACAACTAATATATAGATTAAAAATAAAATAAAAATAAATTATTTAATGAATAAATAAGTCAAGGAAATAAATAAATTAAAACTCAAATCGACAGGTCCAAAAATTAAAAAATAAAACAATAAATTATTAAAGAGCTGAGAAGAAGCTTAATAACAATGAACGCTTAGCGAACCCGAAGGTTCAATGGCGTTACCACCATTCGTTCTCTACTTACATCTGTCCAGTGACGCTTTTATAAACCCAAATCAAATAAAATTAGTCTAAACGCAATCCTCCCATATACGTTTTGGTCTAAACCTCGGACGTCGTGTCCAGTGTTTATTAACATTTAAGAGATTTATTCGTCTACTCCCACAACCTTACTTAATAACATTTGCTGCAACGTAATAACTTGAATTATATTTGCCGAGTGCAGTTCCCTAAATTCAGCGTACTATAACCTTCTAAATACTTCGGTTGATTTGTCTTTTTATGGTTTGAATATGATATGTAATACTTTTTTTTCAAAAACCATTAGGCGCTGTTCTCCCCTTAGTGTAAGAGGCCACGTTCAGCATCCAAAATGTTTTGGACATAATTCAAAATTGAAAAATAACAACCATTTCCCCCTTAATCATTTTTTTAAATCATTTATTTATTGTTATTTACAACTGTATAACATATATACAACAAGTAAATTTGCTGTAGGTGAGATAGGGACATGATACAAACATGTGGAGAATCTACCCATTGATAGAACTCCAATAACATTTCTAGAGGAGAAGATCCCGAGACCATCTTCTTTTCAGGCGCCTTGGAGTATTATTAGCTAATGAAGGAGAAGCTAGGTTAGAAACAAGTGGATTTTGGTGGTTGGGAAGTTTTGAAGAAGTTCCATGGAAGGAATGGTATCTGGTTTTGGCCAAATCGGCTACATATGGAACATTGAGGTCATGATGGATGACTTGATTTGTGACAAAGGAGCGTTAAGGATTTTACGAAGGATTTTGGTCTGTAAGGATTGGATTCGGGAGGAATTTGATGGTTTAGTGGAGCCCCAAAGCTCAACTCCGAATGTCCAGATAGGCCTTATAATAGTCATGTATATAGTCATATTTTGTAATGGATTGGCAATTTACCTTTATCCTAGATTTAATTTATGGATTGCGTTTTTTCTTTAGTTACCGTAGAACCTAGATACTTAAACTTATCTACCGGTTCAAATTTATGTCTTCCTATGTCTGTCTAACCAAAATTTCTTCGGTTTCTGCTGTTAACCAAATTTGGTTTTTTGTTTTAACCGTAATTATTTCGGTATATACTTCCTTTTACCGCCTAAATTTAATTCCTTTTAGATATGGATCACATTTTTAATAACGTATTTTAATGCTTGCTTAAATAAGATAGGTAATAGAGAATCGCTTTGTTTTAAATCCGATTGAACCTCGCACTTTTAGAACAATGATTACCGATTTGACGTTTCGGTCATAATAATAATTATAAAAAATTAAATCTTCACTTATTATATAAGGCATAACTCACTCTATATTAAGCGTTGATTAGGAAGGAGTTCCCTAATGAAATAGTTAATTCCAAACTGTGATACTGTCGTGTATGTCTCTGACAATGAAGACATTAGCTAGTTCCAAGACGGAAAGTAGATGAGCGAGAGAGTAGCTTGAGTAAGTATCAATAATTCAACAGATTGTAATTTCCCCCACCAGAGTCGCACTAATAGGATTAAGCAAATATAGGGAGCTGGTGTGGTTAACAATCGCGGGGCACACCCGTCTACCGTCTTAGTGTCTTGATAAAACTTTTATTGCAGTCGGGTAGAGAAACTTCTCCACGTACTTCGGCGGACATTTGAAATTCTTGAAATGCCATTTCAGTTACAATACAACCAGCATATGATCAATTTGTTATCGGAATGGGTAAGGGGTACAAAGAGTGTGATTAATATAAATTAATCTTCGTTTTGAGGTGAACTAAAAGTCTTACTCAGAGTTGAGCAGGACTTATTACATGAGTAATTTAACTATATCTTTGATTAACTATTTTTTTAAATTTATTTTTTTAATACCAGATCGGCATATAGGCCTGGTGGGCCTAATATGGTTGATATAGCAGTTACATTTTTTTTTTTTTTTACGATTATGGGGGTATAAAAGACATTCCTAACTATATACAATGTTATAATTAAAACAAATAAGGATAAAATAGATAGATAAAAATAATAATTCTTGATAAGAGAGAAAAGTAAAGTTAATGCCAAAAATAACGATTCGTAGACCTAACAAAACTAGTTACAATGGGGGAAAACGTTAATTTGAAAAAAGGACAAAGAGATAAATAATGATTAATAAATAATAACAAAATAAATGAATAAAATGGAATTTGTGTCAACAATGATATCGAAAACTATAAAACATAACAGGATGTCCTGCAGCAACCTTCAGTCTTCGGATTGAGGTTGGGTTTCCAAGTTGTAGGCCACTGCTACTTTAACTGTCGGTAACTGGGGGGTGGAACTTCATGAACAGTTTTTATGTAATCCTCTATTGTCTCCATTTGCAATTCCCGATGCAATTGGCTATTTCTTACAACCACTGCGATTCTTAGGACATTATTTTGAAAATGTTGTATTTTTTTTTCCTTTTCGTATAGAATACCACTAGCCATACATCAGCAGTGGCCTGAGAATTGTTTTTACAGAAGAAGACAAGAACAGTAGTTTCTGGTTTTAATTTGATTTTTTATTTAGGATAGGATATAGAATTGCTATCCTTGCGTAGGTTTGAGTTAGTTTGATGTTGATATGGTGATTCCAGGTAGGACGGCGGTCGAGGTGAATTCCTAGGTAACTTACTGTTTCACTGCCAGGATTCCATTTCACATTAATACCTTTGAGAATTAGTTCCTGAGGGTCTGATGGGCGTCAGAGAGAAACACTTTTGAAGTACATTTTTTAGAGTGTTGTTCTAGATAATTAACGTGATTTGGCAAAGTATTTCGAGCTATTGCTATATCATCATGTTTAAAGAACACTGCTGTGTCGTCAGCTATATTAGTACGTGTGGACTGGATGACGTCGTGAAGAGAGAAGTTGAACAGAATGAGAAAAGTACCGGCATGGATTTGTCTGAGGGTACAATTTCTGTTATTTATTCAAACAGAAAATGTTCTGACGTTTAAGAACGAGCTCATAATATTGCAGAAGTATTTCGGAGTGTCTACTTTCTTTAGTTTGTATGGATCGAGGTCAGACCTTATCAAACGCCTGTTAGAAGTCCAAGAATGCTACCAGGGTGTGTTACTTCTTTTTTCGAATCCGTTTATTATAAATTATGATAGTCTTGCCAGTTGGTGAGAAGAATAAAAATCTTTTTTCACTAATTCTAGTAATTTTATAAAAATTGGTTATAAACTGATGGGTCTATAGCTGCTAATTAGTTCAGGGTTTTTAACAGGTTTTTATATTACTAAGAACTCGGCTTTCTTCTACGTATCGGGAAAATATCCAGTACAATGGCAAATAAAGATTGACGTGATAAAAACGACGGCTTTCCCGGGTGAAATTTTGACTGCTATGACTGGGATCAAATCATGACCAGGGACGTTTCTTTATTTTGAGCTTTTTAATTAGTTCTTGGATTTATTTAGGGGTCGTGAATTTAGTAGGAAACTGAACTGTTGCGAAAGGGAGATTTAAATACTCGCTAATTACGTCATTAACTGAATTTGGACTTTTTTCTGTATTAGAGAATGTTTTATAACCGTAAATTTTGATTTATCTTTAGTTATATATATTTACCGTTTATACTCGCTCACGCTCAGCGAAGACAGGTGTGAATTAAAGCAATATATATAATCGCAAAAGGGGAAAAAAAATAATAAAGAATAATTAGCTTCAAAGACCCCGAAACGATGACTCCAATATGCCTACAATATACCCTTACATATGCAATTATCGATCGATGACAACTAGCAAATATTTTTACATGTACATAACAACAAACCTAGGGATGATTCCACCTGTGGAATTATCGTAATATTAAGTGAACAACAAAAAAAACTTAAGTAAATTAAGAAGTTGAAAGCAGTGTATATGCATAAGACAGAACACCAGATCTACATGAACTAAAGTTTAAGAATAAAAATATAAAAATTAAAAGAAATATATGTACACAGAATGAAAAAGGAAAAAAAAATTCTTATCACTTAATAAAACAAGCAGGACTTATAAGTTGACATAACCTTCTCTTAAATGCCCTAGCTTAACATTATTAAGTAAATTTACACTATTACACAAAGGAGGACAATAAAATAAAGTTTAGTTCGAACCCCACGTAGTCCTTGGGTGTACTCCTAGGAGAATATTTAACCTTGTCGGCCACCGTCTCACCTTCCCTGTAAGTATGTAAAAATTCAATATATGTATATAAGATTTAAGAAAACGTAATCTAAACCAGAGTTTTCTAAATTGTATTTTTACTTTCTTTTAAATATTTAAAATCAGTGAACTACTGAGAGCGAATTTTTTTAAACAGTTTTGCCCTTCTAGATTGTATTTCTGGACTTCGGTCAGAATTATTTAATATGTCACTTACTCAATCTCAAGGGACGCGACGGCCCTGCGGGTTGGGGCGCAGGTTCCAGTGCGCTAAGTTCGGAACGTTGTGGGTTCGATTCCCACCTGGGGCAGTTAAACATTCATTTTTCGGCGGTCACGAAGAATGAATCTTGACACTCCCACCTTGATTAGTACGCGGTGGCAACCTAGATAGCCGCCAGGGGTTGACAAAAAGGACGACTAGGCCCACTTGCCGGACATGTTCCCCCCACCAAAAATCAGTACCAGTACCTGTACTCTAACTCAACTTCAACTTACTCCTATTTCCTCTCAATGGTATGAAGATATGTATGTTTGTAAAAATTGTTTTTATTTAAAAAAAAAAAAAACAAGCTTAAAAATAACAGCCTATTCCATCAGACGTTGCTTGGTAAAAGAATAGTTCAAAAATTAGTACACAAGTTATAAAATGACAGACGATAACCGAAACATTCAAACCCGTATTAATAAGAGCCAATCACATTTTTTAAACTGTTATTATAAAATATACGGATAGGAAAGGGAATAAATTTTATTTATTAAGTTTCATCATTAAAAGTACTTTTCTAAAAACTATTAAAATGGGAGTTATGGTTCATAAACTGAAAGATTTAAAGTTTTTTTGTCATAATAAAGATTATAAAAATAAAATAGTAAAACTTTATGATCGAAGCTACTTGTTACACTTAATTATTTTTACAACTTAGTTTTATCCCCCATCAAATTTATTCTAGAAGACATTAGGATATAAATCATTTCAAGTCTGTGCTTTGTCGCTAAGTACCTGTAGAAGTGTTAAGCCTCCTTAGGAACTTAACTCACATCAGTCTATAACTTTTGTCGTATTGCGTCACAGAATATTGCCATTAACATAAATCAAGCAAATCTAGTATAAATGAGATGTAATGACAGTAATTATTTAATACTAATATATAAAAATAATTAATATAATTTAAAAAAAACTTATGTATCCAAGAATGAAATACTACAAAAATGGAATATCCGTTCACGGCCGATTAAAATACTTTAAACAGAGGACTAAAATTAAAGGTTACAACAGGTTTTATATAACCAATTTTATTTTAATCATTCGCATTCCTCTTGTATCCATTCCTTAAAATCTATAATCCTTAACGCTCCTTAATTTGTTAAAAATAAAATAATCCATAAAGGCCTTAATGTTCCATATGTAACTGATCTAGCCCGAACCAGATATTATTTCTTCCATTATAAACTCCCTAATCACCAAAACGCTCCAGTTTCTAACCTTGCTTCTCTAAAAATCCTCCGAGGCGCCTGAAAAGAAGATGCCCTCGAGATCTTCTAGTGTAGAAATATTATTAGAGTGCTACCAATGAGTAGTTTTTCTTCATGTATGTATCGCTTCATTTTGATCTTATTTCAAATTAACTAAATGCATTTTTATGTCAATACAGATGTAAATAGCAACAAATAAATAAATAATATAAAATTATTTTATTATTATTATATTTTGATTACATTATTTTATTAATTTTTTGTATTCAGGTTTTTATATATGTATTTAAGAAAATATGTATATCCGCACATAAATGTAGCAATTAAAAAATATTGTTATATTCTAAATTAGGAACGAACTAAATAACAAAAACGATTCTTATATAATTAAATAACATATATAGATATATAGATTTTCTCCATATAAAATTTTAATCATTTAACCATGAAATTATTTATAATCATAAAATTTGTATGTGATATTTTGATAATTTTCAATCAAATTATTCTAGCAAAAGAGGTTCAGTAATATTAAAAGTTTTTTTTTTTTTCTCGGCCGATATTTCAGTGAGAAAAATATTTTTTTAGAGGAAGGAAAACAATCAAAATAGAACTTTTAAATGTAAACAAGCGTTAAAAGGAAGAGTTTTCACAGTCCACAGAGATAAATGAATTTATTTTTCCTTTTCTACTGTAATCATTTAAGTTATGGACATTTGCTACATTTACCAATTATAAGTTAGACACATCCTTCAAACTAAAAGAAACTGAAACTTTCGAAGTCTGAAAAACATTTGTACATATTTATCAAGCGCATATGAATACATCGTATCATAATCGATCATGTAATTTTGTGATTAATTGTGCTTAGCACTAAAGTCAAAAATTAACTATTAAATAAAGATGTTACTATTAGTTCTTGTTTTAATAATTATTTGTTGTTCTCCGACCTTATGTTTAATCTTATCATTTTAATTATTGTACTTAAATGTTGTTTATTATTGGATAAACGTGTGATCTGTACTAAATGTTTAATTCACTTTTAATTATCATACACGTATGCATCTATGTGAACTGATTGTTTATGTGAATTCACCAAGCTTATATTAACTTTTTTATAGTTATTTTTCATCTTTCTTACAGTTGAGAAATATTTTTATATAGTACAAATAGTTAGTTTATACGGTATTTTTTCGTATACGAGCATTTGATTTTTTGTGTTATTTTATTTATTTATTTTTATTTTTCTGTTTTTGTATTCCTGATATAATTGTAATAACATGTTTTAATGTTAACTTCACTTAACATACACATAGTTTGTTGCGGCTTTGCAAAGAGTATGTACAATTTCTAGATATTCTCCTCTTGCATATGGAAGAGAGAAAAACTACATTATCCATAAACATATTTTTAAATGGATAAATATTTATTTTATTTTTTAGCTTCATATTGTTATTAATAACTAAATTATTAACTGAATTTATTGAACTATTTAGTTGTATACATTTAAGGTTTTTTTTTCATTTTATTAATTTTTTTATTACTAAACTCAGATTTTTATTATTTTTATATATCTTAAAAAAATGTGAAAACTATTAAAGTATCTAAAATTTTATTATTATTTACAACATGTCTTGAAATAATAACAAAATAAATCTAAATAAATGAGAAAAATTACAAAGAATTCTACAGAGAATTTTTCTAAAAATTATTAAAAGATACACTTTTATTTCTATTACTTGTTTCATTATGGCACAATGCAATAATATTTTTAAAAGGGAATTTTTATGTTATAATTATCTTCCCAATTCTTTGTATAAAGGGCTTTTTTTTTATTTATTATTATAAATTTTAAAAAATACATCTATATAGAAATTTCAATTTTTGTAATCAGTAAAATAAAAAGTCGATAATTAGAGTCTGTGAGAGATAAATACTGATTAAAACATATTAATTTTATAATACTAAAGAAAATTTCCTCAGTTAAAGGTTGCAACACTAGATAAGAGACAATGCATTTAAAGAAGTGTTAGGAAAAAAAACGAATATTGCTGTGAATTTATTATTTTGAGCATATATTGTAAAACGCTTACGATGATTTAAAATGTTATAAAGCGAATTATATTGTAAATTATAGGAATAGAGATTGGATTTGGAAATGGATATTTAGGTCAGAAACGTGACCAAATTTTTGAATAGTTTTATAAATAGGTCTAATAGTAGTTTTCCGGATACTACAGCAGAAAAAGGCCCTTATTTCACCCCAATTTTTTATTACTTTAATGAAAACTAAGTGTAATTACTAATTAATAATTGATAGTATAAAATAATGATTCTGCCAAGTGTGCGTAGGGGGATGAAAAACTGGTGGCTGTTTAAGAACGTTTGAAAAAATTAATTCATCATTCGGAGCTCTATGTCTTTAAAACTACCACCAACGATGGAAATACTAAGAGAACATTATTTAAAGCGGAGTAAATTTTCTGAAATATGAGCCCTAAATAGAGCTATTTACGTTCAATAGTTCTCGAGATATAGCTTTTTAAAAAGCAACATTTCATAAAAAAAATAAGTAGTTAGTGAATTTATTTTGAGAAATCTATTTCTCAGGAACCATAAGACTTACAGATGTCTGTCAGCACTCAAATTAAAGCAAGTTAAATGTATTATGAATTAGTTTGATTTATGAAAAAGTATATCTCTGGAACCCATAGACGTACTTCATACGTACTACCCATATGTCTTTTAGCACTCCAAAGAAAGTAAATTTAACTTACTATAAAGTAGTTTATTGCACTATCTTTGTAGGGGTAATAGTTTTTATGATATTTGCATATGACTATAAATAAATTTATTTCAGCAATTATCATAAAAACTACTACTCCTACGAAGATAAGCGTTATGAACTACTTTATAGTATATTAAACAAGATTTAATATGAGTGCTAGCAGACATTTATACGTCTTATGATTCATGAGATATAGATTTCTCAAAATAAATTCACTAACTACTGATTTTTCAGTACATTTTTTTTTATGAAATATTGCTTTTTAAAAAGCTATATATCGGGAAACATTGAACGTAAATAGCTCTATTAGGGCACATATATATGAGCGAATTTACTTTACTATAAATTTATTCTTTTAGGTTTTATAGTGTTGCTGTAAGTTTTAAAAAAATAGAGCTCCAAATGAAATTTTTTTTTACGTTTTGAACAGCCGCAATTTTTTATTTCCCCGAACTATACTAGGCAGACTCATCAATTTTTACTAGTAATTATGCATAATTTTCATTAGAGTAATAAAAAATTGGGATGAAATAACTTAATTTTTTTCCTATTTGGCTCTTGTATTAAGCCCTTACTATGCTATTATAATTTAATTATTTAAACATGGCTTTCTGCATATGAACATGCAAAGATTTATAATATATCCTGCGTGGATATTTTCAACAGCTTTTACAGCATGAAAATCTGTTATATGATCATTCTCTACGATAAATGAACACATTAAACATTATAATGAACTTTTGGGTCTTTGGAATCCAAAACTCTCCTTAATTAGGATGAAACGCCAACTCGTTGACAAAACTAGACGTTTTCGGGGCCATTTTAATTAAACGTTCAGGATATGGCTGGGCCGATTCCAGTGAGGCTGCAATAATAGTGTACTAAATACTGACTGGGTTTAATCAAGATGGTCTTGGTATGCACAAGGAGCCGACTTTATTTCCTTATAAACCAAGAGGAGAATGCACACTTTATGTCACCGGTCTCCTCCTAACTGTTTAAGTCGTACGTTTCAGGCTGGAGTATGTGCTAGTACTGTTGCATTCCACTCACTCGAGAAAACTGTTTTGGATCTTCTACCCATCTCAGTTCCAACAACCAAAGATTTTAAACAGCTTTGATTGAGAATAACGCAGTGTATGACCAGGTTATATTTTGGAGATCATAGGGTATCTAGCTGCTCTCAAAATAAATTAATTATATTATTTTTATGCTTTTGACATTAATTTACTTTTATGTTTGATGAAAAAGAGAGACAATTTTTAGAATTAAAATAATGGAAAAATTAAACATATTTAAAAAACGATAAAAAGTTAGAAAAAAATGTGTAAGAGAAGATATAATAAAAATAAAGAAAAAAAAATTGAAAATTTTTTGTAGATACCTGGTGATGGGGTGATAGCACCGAAACATTGTTATTGTTTATTAATAATATAAAATAAAATAATTAAAAACAAGGAAGAGTACCTTTTCATTCACAAGATCTAATTAGAAATGAAAATTATCCAGTAGAATATATGACTATAAAAAATATTATTAAATACTGTACCGAATGTTTTAAAATAATGTCGTGTCCTTATTTTTTTTTTCTTTATTAGTCACCTTATGATATATGGTTCTATTTAATTTGTAATATTTTAATTTTATATATTCCATTTATAATTGTTGTTTAGTTTATTCTTCTCCAATTCATTATTTTAATTATATTTTATGATGTATTCAATTCCGCGAGACCTTCGGAGAGAGGGAGTTCACCGTCAGAGGCCTCTTAAATACAAAAGCCGGGAGGAAAAAAAAGGTAGTTATTTCACCCTAATTTTTGATTACTTTAATGAAAACTATGTATAATTAATAGTAGAAACTGATGAGTCTGCCAAGTATAAGTAAGGGAAATAAAAAATGGTGGCTGTTTCAAAGACTTAAAAAAAACATTAATTTTTCATTCAGAGTTCTATATTTTATAAACTACCAACAAACACTAGAAAATCTAGAAAGAACATTATTTAAAGGAGAATAAATTTGCAGAAATATGAGCCCTAATAGAGCTATTTACGTCTAATAGTTTTCGAGATATAGCTTCTTAAAAAGCAACGTTTCTTAAAAATCTACTGAAAGATTAATACTTAGTTAACTTATTTTGAGAAATCTATACCTCAGGAACTATGTGACGTAGAGATGTCTATTAGCACTTAATTAAAGCTAGTTTAATGTACTATAAAGTAGTTTATTACCTTTAATAGTAGTTTTCATGATATTTCCTTAAAAAGATTGATTTATAGTTGATTGGACAATAAGTTTGAGATTTGAAAAACTTTATTTCAGAAACCATAAGATGTACAGATGTTTGTCAGCGCTCAAATTAAAGCTAGTTAAATTTAATATAAAATAGTTTATAACGTTAATTTTTGTAGGAGTAGTAGTTTTTATGATATTTCACAAAATAAATTCACAAACTGTTAATTTCTAGTTGTTCCTATAAAATGTTTGATTTTTGAGAAAAATATATCTCTAAATCCATAAGACGGACATATGTCTGCCAACACTCAAAATAAAGGAAATTTAACTTATTATAAAGTAGTTTATGGCACTTATATTCGTAGGAGTATTAGTTTTTATGATATTCATATATGAATATAAATTTGGCAAATGAAAATTTGTCCCAACAACTATAAATCAATTAATTTTACCAAATATTATGTAAACTAATACACCTACGACGATAAACGTATTAAACTACTTTATAGCCCATTAAACTAGCTTTAATTTGAATGATAACAGACATCTGTACGTCAAATGGTTTTTTAGATATAGATTTTTCAAAATAAATTCACTAACTACTGATCTTTCAGGACGTTTTGTACTACATTTTTATGAAATATTTCTTTTAAAAAAGCTATATCTGGAGAACTATTGAACGTAAATAGCTCTATTAGGGCTTACAATTTTACTCTACTTTAAATGATATTCTTTTAGATTTTCTATTATTGTTGGTAGTTTTAAAGTTATAGAACTCCGAATGAAGAATTAATTATTTTTAAAGTTTTTCAAAAACCGTAATTTTTTATTTTCCATACCTACAGTTGGCAGACTCATCAATTTT
>NW_027106005.1:726491-727057 GCF_000696795.3 Halyomorpha halys
TTGCTTTTTAAGAAGCTATATCTCGAAAACTATTAGACGTAAATAGCTCTATTAGGGCTGGATGGCTTGGATGGATGTCTTTGGTTGGATTTCACACTGTTATCTAATAATCGGTATTAATAACAACGGATCGAACGTGGGTTGCGGATTACTGGAGGGGTCTGAGAGAGTGACTTAAGAAGAATAAGTTTGTCAATTAAATGATATAAACTTGCCAGATGGAATGAAATTGTGAAATAGAAAAAAAAATTAAAATATTTGCAGTATTGATTGTATAAAGGGATGAACAGCGCCTTAAGGTACTCGAAAATAAAGTAATACACAAAATATTCGGACCGAAAAAGGATGGAATTAACGGAAAAATTTACATTATACAATGCTATATTAAGGAACCTACACCCGCTAAATATAATAAATAACTTATAGCATTGTGAGGGGCATCACTGGATGGATGTATGCAAAGAGCGTTTAGTGGTATCGGCGTCGAACATTCGGGTTCCCTAAGCCTTAATTATTATTATTATAGATTTTAAAGAAAAACTGTAGGTTTTTTTTTTTTTTTTTTT
>NW_027106005.1:727277-748074 GCF_000696795.3 Halyomorpha halys
TTTTTTTGTAATATGTAAATATATGTATTGTATATATGTCCGATGATGGATTGATTAGTATACTGTGTATTGAAGCAACCCAATATATTTAAATAAATTATTTTTCTCTTCATTCTTATTTTGATTTTTTTTTTTTTTAATTTTTCTCTTAGGCTCTCAAGGCTGATTTTGACGCCTGGTATATTATTCTAAAGGGATTAGACTTAGAATAAATAAATATTATTATTATTATTATTATCATTTAGACATAAATAGTATCGATCTAGGAAAGCCCGATTAGTGGTTTGTATTTACTTGTTGAACATTCTCGATCACTGTGCAAGTTCAGGTGCGAGTCCCAACTTCCTTGGCTTATTGGAATAAAGATGCCTTCCCTAAGCGATCATAGAGGATTCCTCGCCATTAACACGGATCGTGACGAGAATATAGCCAATCCCATATTATCAGGCAGTTAAAGATATCGAAACGGGATTACCCGCACCTGTAGCCTGGATATGATGTTGGAATAGGAGTTGGGTATGGGAACACTGCACTAGCAACAACTGGGCCGATACAGGAATCTGAATTCTGTTCAGGGCAGGCGGGGGTCGTAAACAATACGAGTACAGTTGCTCCCCACTCCTCGAAATAATTACCAACAGAATTAATTTGCTTAAGGGCTCTCTGGGCTCGATTTACGGTCTGATGTTGAAACGCCACTTCTCTTTCTGTTTTTACTAATTTAGGATCTTTTGTTTTTTTAGTTATTTAGAAAGTTATTTATGCTTCCATTATTTTAGCATTATTGTCGGGGAATTGAGTCGAATAAGACCGAGATTTTATATTTAAGCTCTCTTCTTCAAATCAATAAATATCTTAAAATCCTATGAATATAGTGAGATCTGAGTAGAAATAATTTATAGATTTATTTTTCATATTTTAATATAAATGACTCTAACATGTAATAGATATAAATGGCTTAATATAATATGACGTAATACCAAATATCAAAAATGGCTCTACCAGGTACTTACTGTACTACTAACGTAAATTACAGAAGCTATTTGGGATCAGAGCATTAATAAAGGAAAGAGAAGAATTAACAGTGAGTTGCTTTTACAGATTGGTCAGTCAATGTCTCATGAAATGAAGGCTCGAAGCAATCCCTCGCGATGACTCTGCACAACAACGAATGCTAGTATAGTTGACAAGAGACACGTGTGAGGCCCAAAACCAGATTGATAGACAGAATGAACAAAGAAGAAAAAGAGCTGCGTGTACGAAACTGGAAAGGAGTAGTCCAAGACAAGCTGACGTGGAGAAGGCTACAAGGTCTGTATATCCAACGAAAATAATATATATAATATGTTTTTATTATACATATATTATATATGCTAAGACGTTCGCAATAGATAAACAAGTTAATCAACTTCGAACGTGTCTAAACGAACTGGTGTTCACTAATACCAGACGACGCTTCGCCCTTTATCTTCCACAACCACAGGTTTGTGAGGCCCGTCAACCTACACGAGCCTACAGTTAATACCTTTGTCTTGAATTGTGTATGTGGCCCTTGGGGACCACAACACGCGGTCAAAGATCTCCAAGGTCTATCGTGTGAACAGGTTAAAAAAATATATATTTATTTTCATACTATCATATCATGCCCGAAAAAAAATTTCTCTTGTAAAAAAAAAAATTACCAATGAAATAAATTATTTTATTTTATTTTTTTATAAATTATTATAAATTTATTTAACAACTTTATTTTTACAGACGGTTGAGCAAAAGAGCCGGTAAAACGGTGATCATCAATACTTTTGATAGAATATTCCTCAAATATTATTTATTCCTACGTATTTGAAAATTATGTGTCAATATCAAATAAATTTTGTAATATACTGAATTTGTAATAAAAGAATCGAGCCATTATTTATCTACTTCTTTATCTTCCTAATTAATTTTTTAATTTTTATTAATAGATTATAATTATTCCATACTTTTATATTTAACTTATTTTTTAATTTTCTATATTAAAAGTTTATTTGCCGTTTTCCATTTTCAGATTTTTCATGTTTAATGATATCAAAAATCATTTTATAATTTCTGTTTTCATTGTCATCCTCTGAAAGAGCCTAGTGCTTATATATTTACCTATTTATGCTCCTAATTAATTTTTGTTTTATACATATTCATAGTAACAACATAATCATACAGTATTTGCTGCTTTATGTTATTTATTAATTTTTTATTCTTTAATTTCTATTCAAAAGGTTTAAAATCGTTTTTCCTTTATTCGAAAATAAAAATAGTTAAACTCTTAAAAGTTCGTTAATTTATTTACTTTGCTATTGTATAACTTACTAATATTTAGTTAATTTCTGGATTATTAATATACTTATTCGATCATTAAGAAACTTAAGGCCAAAATACATTTTTCTATTTATATTTTTTTCCGACAAACTTTAACTAAATTCATTAAACCGCCGATATAGCCCGAACCAGATATCATTCCCTCCATTATAAACTCCCTAACCACCCAAACCCACTAGTTTCTAACCTTTCTTCCTCTTCCATTCCTGACAATCCTCTAAGGCACATGAAAAGAAGATGCCCTCGATACCTTCTAAGACACAAATATTATTAGTGATACCAAAGCATAGTTTCTCTACACGCCAGTATCACTTAATATATAAATAAATAATAAATAAATATAAAAAAATATATAAATAAATTCACTGATGTATTATTGCGAATTTCAAGAAAAATATTTGTTTTTTCTTAACGAATAAAATTTGTGATCTTCTAACAAGAGCATATGTTTAATTATCTAATTTTTCATCCTACTACTTAATAATTAATACTAAATATTTATATTAATATTATTGTCATTTTTAAAATTTACTATGTAAAACTTTTATTTATATTTTCACCCTTTCATTTTTCCTTTTTTTGTCGTATTAATCAATCACGTTAGCCTTAATTATGACAATTAAATTATAATTAAATATCTTTTAAAATACCATCACCACTAAATAAAAAACAAAGAAAAATATTGAAAACGAGGCAACCAACACTTGATAATTTTCGTTAATCCGACACTGAGATCGGGCTTTGATCGTTGGTGGATTGAATTGTAAAATAATTAATACCGGGGATGGTGGGCTAATTTGGTTTTAATCATTTAACAGAACTAATTTCACCAAAGTAGGGGGAAGGTTTAGGCGTTATTTAAAAAGTGGACCGGGTGATTCAAACTGTCAACTCAATTAACCAGTAACCTGGAACTAGATGAGGACCTCTGCTTAATCAATGCTTTTCATCTTATTTTCACTTCTTCATCTGAACACCAAGAGAATATTTAATCGAAACTTTTTAAATTGCATATAAGATGCAGAAAAAAAATTAATGATATTTAAAAACAGAATATTTTAACAAAGAGATTAAAAATCTCAAAGAAGACATACGACTATTGATAAATCACAAGATGGTGTGTTTTTACACCCGTAAACATTTTATTTATTTTTTGGAAGTTTGAAAATTTTAAAATAATTATTCCCCCTACCTATACTAGGCAGACTCATCAATTTAAACTAGTAATTATACATAGTTTTCATTAAAGTAATTAAATATTGGGGTCAAATAACTGCCTTTTTTCTCCTCGTGGGCTCGCTCTTCTACTATAAGATTTGTTCTGGTGTTTTAGCACTCTTCCGGGGTTTTACTGCAACATACATAAACAATAAAAATAGGCAATAAAAACGGTATTGAACGGGTCTTGAATTTATGTATATTTAAGTCTCCTTGATTTTTAAGCTCTTGTTAAGGGCAGGTGAACAAGAGACTGAAGAATCAACCACTCCCGTGATTGCAACGAGGGCATGAAGACTAGAAGTACGGGTAAATGGATTGCAGTTGGATAGAATGGGGAAGCCTAGATTTGCAATTCCACTCCGATTTAATTGCAACTTGAAAAGACGGGCCGGATCAGCTTCTTATAAATCTCGACTAAATGCAGCTTAAAGCCCTTTGGCTGGATAAGTTGAACATAATTTAGGAGAAAAATATACCTAACATATGATATAAAAATCTATAATAGGTAAGTAAGAAGTAACATATTAGATAATGATAATGAGTTGCTAATAGGACAAACATTCATTTAAAAAAATCAATTCATCGTTTTAATTTTAATTTCAATAATCCTAGATTCCAACCACATAATCCCAGATCACCAGTTTGGATTCCGAACATCCCACTCAACTATCCAGCAATGCCATCGTGTGGTTGATAGAACAGGCTTTTGATCGAGTCTGGCACCCAGGACTGCTAAACTAGATCCGTAAATTCCTACCCCCCTACATATTATCTCATTATCCGTTATTATCTCTCAGACAGGTTATTTCAAGTAAATCACAACAGAGCTTATTCATCCCTGTTTCCTCAGTCTGCTGGTGTACCTCAGGGTAGTATCCTTGGTCCTATCCTTAATAGAGTTTTTACAACTGACATCCCAACCCATCCTAACACTATTCTCACCACGTATGCCGATGACACATGCCTATTGTCAGTGAATAATGATCCTTCCATTGTATCCCAATCCCTCCAATCCCACATCACCACCCTTGAAGAATGGTGCCAAAACTGCAGGATTAAAGTAAATTCCAATAAATCCCACCAAATCACATTTACCCTTCGTCGTAAACCTTCGTCTTGTCCCACAGTATCTTTTAATAATACCCCACTTATTCCTGTTGAACAGATCCGTTACTTAGGACTAAATCTGGACAAACGAATGACATGGAATCCTCATACAAGACTGAAAAGAAAGGAAACTTCTCGTCGATTCCGACTATTACTACATTTACTAGACAAACGGTCCAAACTTTCAATCCATTACAAAAGACTGATCTACATGAATACTATAAGGCCTATCTAGACATACGGAATTGAGCTATGGGGCTCCACTAAACCATCTCGAATCTATAAATTTCTTTCGAATCCAATCCTTACAGTCCAAAATCCTTAATGCTCCTTGCTTTGTCACAAATTAAATCATCCATCAGGACCTCAATGTCCCCTATGTTGCCGATTTGGCCAGAACCAGATACCAATCCTTTCATGATAAACTTCCCAACTACCCAAACCAACTCGTTTCTAACCTGGTTTCTTCATTAGCTAATAATCCTCCAAGGCGTTTGAAAAGAAGATGGCCTCGAGATCTTCTCCTCTAGGAATGTTTTTGTAGTTCTATCAATGGGTAGATTCTCCACATGTTTGTATCATGTCATAATATCACTTACAGCAAATTTACTTGATGTGCATATATGTATACAGTTGTAAATAACAATAAATAAATTAATAAAAAAAAATAATTTCAATAAATTACATTAGCAAATATTAACTAAACGCAACTTAGCGTCCTTTGGGTAGTCACATTGAAACATTGAAAATAATATAATAGGATTTTATTTTTAGGAAGATATAAAAAGGAAGAATTTCAATAAAAAAAATTTGAGATTAAATAGCTTCCAATTTAAATGTATTTTATTCTAAATTAACATATTTCTGCACATCGTTTCAGGACATCTGTCCCACATTCATGTACTTCAAATAAACCTTATAATTAGTCAAAATTTAATTTCACAAAGGAAATCATGTCATTATCTACATGCTTGTAATAACAGTTTAAAGAAATTCTTTTTCCAGGCATGCAGATAATAACATGATTTCCTTTGTGAAATTAAATTTTGACTAATTATGAGGTTTATTTAAGTACATGAATATGGGGCAAATGTCCTGAAACAGTGAGCAAAAATATGTTAATTTAGAATAAAATACATTCAAATTGAAAGCTATTCTACCTCAAAAAATTTTTATTGAAATAATTTAATAGAAAAATAGACCTATGATAAGAAATCCATAATTTGTAAGAAAGAAAAAAAGAAACAAATATGTCCTTTATTAGATCTTTAAACAATAGTAACATATCAGATAATGATGTCTCGAATAAAATTTAGTTGATAATGGGACAACAATTCATTTAAAAGAATCATTCATTGTTTAAATTTTAAATTAAATAAATTACTTTAGCAAGGATTAATTAAATTCATTTTAAAGTCCTTTGGCTGGTTAATTGAAAATAATTTAGTAGAAAAATATACATATTATAAGAAATCCATAATTTGTTAGAAAGAAGACAAAAGACAAATATGTTCTTGGTTTATTAGATCTTTAACTAATTGTAATATATTAGAAAATGGTGCCCCTAATCAAATTTAGTTGCAAATAGGACAAAAATTCATTTTAAAAAATGAATTCGTATAAATTTTAATTTCATTAAATTAGTTTTCTAAGGATTACATAAAGTAATGAAGCATTGGTACTAGATTTGCGAATGTATATAGAAAATATACAATTAATCATACATTATCATTTTTATTTAAATACAGGATTAATGAATGTATTAATTGCTTATTATATTTATTTAGTTAATAGAGGTAAGGAAACATTAGTAATAATATATAATAAAAATATGTTATATAAATTATAAATATCTTGTGTCTCTATACAGTTTACTAACCAGTTACCATAAAACTGTAATATAACAACTGTTTCATCTCTCATTATTAATATTTGTTCAATAAGGATCTGTGTAGGCAATTAATTATGAATATTACAGCCCCTACTGGACAAACAGTCTAAACTTCCAATATATTAAATCACTGTAATAAGGCCAATATGGACATACGGAGTTGAGCTTTGGGAGCTTAAAATCATACTTAAAGACCTTGATGTTCCATATATAACCAATCTAGCCCGAACCAGATTTTTAATCCTTCCATTAAAAACTCCCTAACAACCCTAACCCACTAGTTTCTAACCTAACTTCCTCTTTCATTACGATTATTAGTAGGCGCCTGAAAAAGAAAATGGCCACGAGACTTGTTAATGTAAAAACGTTATTAGAGTGTTAGATAGTTTCTCTAAACGTGTGTATCCTACAATTATAACTAACATCAAATTTACGATTGTATTATTATGTACAGTTGTAAATTTTAATAGATATACAAAAAAAAATAATAATTTGACAATAATGTAATATTGGATGATTTTCTAAACTAATTATAGACTGTCGTGGCAATTTAAGGTTTCACTGAACACATTTTTGGTCAAGGAAATGGTTGCTAAAAAATCTTTAAAATTATCTGCAAAGAAATGAAAAAAGTGTTCATACTCCTAATTGGGAATAATCTGTAAGTAGATCTTTTATTAATTTTTTTTTAACATTAGCATTTAATAAGTTTTCAAATGCAAAGGAAAATCCCTTGACTAAAGCTGATACACCTATTCATTCAGTGATTTGGTATTGTCCTATTTAGGAATACCGAGCCACAGACTAGAGGATTAAACCTTCATCGGTTTCACATTGGGGAGGGAATCCTCTTTGGGGCCAACTACCAACAACCCGCACGGATAATCCTCATTGACCAAACCGGTGGAGGCTTTTCTGTTTTAGGTCCCACTGTGATTAAACATTGATTGCAACATTGTGGCGTAAACTAAACGAAAATTATTATGTATAAAACATACTAATTTATGTATATAACATACTAAAACTAATTTTTACCAGTAATTGGAGTATTGGAGCAGAACTTTTTGCACATAACTAGTCATGCGATAGTACAAGCGATGTAAATCGAATGTTTACATCAAAAATTAGTAATAATTATAAATAAATTTAAAAGCGATATGTATTTAATTAACAAGGAGAGCAGGAAAAAGACGATATTAAAAAAAGAGATAAGAAAATTTGCAAATTTGTATTCTATTAAAATGCAATTAATAATGAAAGTGTATTCTATAGCCAATTTACTTCTTCCTTATCTAAAATTAAATTAGCTTTAATAAAGAAATAATTAATTGTTAATAAAAAAAATTAACAAACAAGATCAAGATCCGTTTAAACGGTAAGTTTTCAGCAATAGTATCAACTGTCGTAACCATCAAGGTTCAAAATCTTTGATGGTTGCCGTCATGGCAGTATTTACTATTGCGCTAGGTCTGGAATGACAGTTTGTAGTACATATTGACTAATAAAACTACTGCCGCGTGTATAAGCCTTGGCAGAGAACTATTGCATTTTATCTACCCAATTAATTAATTAATTATCGATTAAGCGGAAAAACATTGTCCTCATATTCCGTTTTGATTGTTTTTGATCTTGATACAGTTATAGTCTGTAGCATTTACTGCAGTGGCCATTTTTAAACTCTTAGCTGGGTTAGGTTAGACCAAGACGAGATAGGACGCTGCTACACTGCTAAACTGTCATGACAGTATTTCGACGATACAAAACAGCTACTGTGTAATAGAGCATTATAAAGCTTTATTATAGAGTTTATATCACGAAAAAAACTTATCTTAAAGTAAACAGCATATAAAATTAAAGAAAAAAATTAAAATTAGGTAGAAGAAATGGGGGATTAAATTATTTATTAAAAAAAAATATGTATAATTGTACACGAATAGAAAATACAGTAGAAATAAAGTTAAAAGACTGGATACAATAAATATAAATGATAAAGAAAGACAATATACAAAATAAATAGGGGTACAGAAGTTTACAATTATATAATAATAATAATAATAATAATAATAATAAAGGCTTAACTAACCCGAAGGTTCGATGCCGATACCCCCAAACGCTCTCTGCATACATCCTTCCAGTGATGCCCCCCCAAACCCAATTCCACTAAATCAGTTTTAACGCAATCCTCCCATCTACGTTTCGGTCTACCCGCGGACGTTTACCCGTTGGTTCAGTGTTTATTAATATTTTAGGGATCCACTCGTTACTAAGCCCTACAACCTTACATGCCCACCTTATACGCCGCAATGCTATAGCTTGAATTATATTTACCGGGTGTAGGTCCCTTAATTCAGCGTTGTTTAATCTTCTAAATTCTCCCCTTAATTCTAAATTCATCCTTTTTCGGTCCGAATATTTTGCGTAATACTTTATTTTCGAAAACCTTAAGACGCTGTTCATCCCTTAGTGTAAGAGGCCACGTCTCACATCCATAAAGAACAGTGGGAAGGATAATGGTTTTGTAAATTCTAATCTTTAAGTTTTTCGATAGAAGGCGCGAGCTAAACAGTTTCGGAATTGAAAAATAACAAGCATTTCCCGCCTTCAACCTAGCTTTTATTTCCTCACCAATTTCGTTTTTTCTAGTTAATGTAAAACCTAAATACTTAAACCTATCTACCTGTAGAAACGTATTTCCTCCTATATCTATATCACCGAAATTGCTTGCAGTAGTAGAAATGCTAACCAAATTATATAATAGAAAAATTAATTGATTAATTAATTGAAATTAATCCGTGATCGGACATACATAAATTACATAACTTTACATGATATAATAAAAAAGAAAAAAAAATTTTCCACAGTTTACTTTTACAATCAATTCCAGTCTACACACTAAATACAAATATCTCAATTTATTCCTTTTTTTCTTTCCCTTTCTTGTCCCTTTCCATTTTACTATTTTCATTTCATTTGATCGACAAATTCACTCTCCCGAATTCCCCCTCTCAGATAAAAGAAAAAGAAAGGATAATAAATATAAAATATAATTAAATTAAGTATGAGAGTGAGAATTAAAAAAAAAAGACAGAGTAAAAGATATGACAGGAAAGTGGGTTTCTGAAATGCAGAACGTAGAGAAAAAAAAATTATGGGGTTTTATATGGCTTAAAATGTGTTGGTATGTCAGGGAGATGCCACTCAAGCTTTAACTTTTGTCTAACAGCCCTGACGAAGATCTGCAATATGGCAAATTATCAGAATTTGAGTTTTTATTTGACCACACCTAGAGCGCCTTTCATTTAATAAAACTTATTTTAGTCATCTTGTTTAACATTTAGGCAAAAATTGCAATATTCTTATATTAGTTATTCATGACATTATTTAATATTTTGTATTAATCCATTGTTTATTATTAAGAGTGAGAACTGTTATTTTTTTTCAAACAGAATATATATTATATTCCAGCTAAGATAACGAAGCCTTAATACAATCGAGAATGATCGAGCACATTCGGCTTTTCCAGTTCGAATCAGATGTATCTTTTATTCCTTCAGTTATTCATAAAATTATGTAATATTTTGTATTTATATATTGTTTATTATAGCTAACAATAATAAATACTTAGTTTTTATAAATGAACTAAATTTAATATACTTTAGAGGAACATTATTTTTAAAATTCGTCATTTAAGCCCTCTCAGACTATTTCCATTATAATCAGACCTATATCACGTACTGAACAACATTTAATTGTTCATTAAAACATTGAGTTTGATCAAAAAGGTTTAAGCTGTTGACAAGAAAATGGAAAGAATGTCAAAATCAATTTTTTTTAACTAGCACTTCCGATTTTATCGAAATATTTTTTGTGATGATTTTTTTACTAATCACCAATTTAAGTAGTTTTTTTTATCACGTAATATGTACACCTAACGCATCTATATTATTTCAAGTAAAGCCCTCTGTGATAATGGCGGTAAAAGTGACACTAGAAGTTTTTAGCCCCATTAAGCGTCTAAATAATTCAATGTTGAAATATGTAGATTTAATTACCGCGGTAATGTAGGCAGAAGATCCCCCTGTTTACAAGGGCCTTCGACACTGTTTTCAAAACAGAAAACAAAACAAAAGGAAAGTTTTAAACAAACTCATAAATAAAGAGAAACTAAACAAGTTATCTCGCGGATCGAGGGAAATGTGTCGGAGCTGTCGGGCTACTTCGATACAAACATTAAACATGATAATGCACAGACCCCGAAATTAAAAAACTATTCATACCTAAAATAAAATAGATCATTATTCAGTTTAATATTATTGTAATCATCAAAAATATACAGGTAGAATAGGAGGGGGGAGAATGAAAATTGAGTTGAGTACATACCTCTCTTTCTCAGGAACTATAATAGTACAAGAACCACAATTATTTATTACTTAAATAAAAACCATATATAGTTACCAGTCAAGATTGATGAGTTTTCACCCTGAAAAAGGGGAACTAAAAAATGGCAGTGGCTTCAAAAAAATTTTTTTTTTCATTTGGATCTTCATATCTCAAATGATACACTCAAAAACACAAACAGAACAATGTTTAAAGTAGTCAATTTTATAAAATATGAACCCTAATAGAGTTGTTCAAGTTCAATAAGTTCTCGAGATATAGTTTTTTAAAAAACAACATTTCATAAAAAAAAAAAAAAAAAAAGGAAGTATTTAGTGAATTTGTCCACATTGTTGATTTAGTGAGTTTTTCATGTTCAATAGTTCCCGAGATTTTATTTTAAAAAAAACAAACACATTTCATAATAAAAGAAGGAAAGTTTTGGTAAATTGATTTTAGAAAAATATATTATAAGAACCTTTAGAGTTTTTTCCCCTCAAAAACTCCATTTTTTTCTAATATTATTTTTTCCCGAGATTTCTATCAGGTACCTTATAGTGCAAGAACCCAAGAGGAGGAAAATGTTAGTTATCTCACCCCAATTTTCGATCAAATTAATGTAAATTTTCTATAATTTACAGTCTAAATTGATGAGTCTGATTACATTTAGGGGGAATAAAAGATTACGACAGTTTCGAAACTTTCAAAAAAAATAATTTTTCATTCGGAGAACCATATCGTTAAAGCTGCCAACAACACAAGAAAACCTAAGAGAACATCGTTCAAAGTAGAGTAACTTTTCTAAAATATGAGCCCTAATAGAGTTTTACATGTTGAATAGTTCCCTTGATATAGTTTCCTTTTTAAAGCAATATTTTATAACAAAATAAGGAAAGATTTGGTGAATTTATTTAAGAAAAACATACTATAGAAACCTTTAAACTTTTTTTCTTGAAATACCATTTTTTTTATTATTATGCTTTTGCTCATGATATCGATCGGTTAGCACAAGGGCCCAAAAGGAGAAAAAAGTCAGTTATCTCACCCCAATTTGGGATTAATTTAATGAATGTATAAATTCCAATCCAAATTGATGAGTCTGTCATGTATAGTTAGTGGGAATAAAATATGATGACTTCATCAAAATATTAACAAAAAAATATTTTTTCATTCTGATCTTCATATTTTTAAAATTAATTACAACACTCAAAAACCTAATAGAATATCATTTAAAGTAGAGTCAATTTTTTATAATATGAGCCCTAACAGAATTGTTCACAATCAACAGTTCCTGAGTTATAGTTTTTTTTAAAAAATCAACATTTCCAAACAAAAGGACCAAAGATTTAGTGAATTTATTTTACAAAAATATATTATAAGAACCTTAAGACTTTTTTTTTTCTAAAAAACTCGATTTTTTTTAATATGGTTTTTCCTGAGATTTCTATCTGATATTTTATAGTACAAAATTCCAAGAGGAGAAAAAAGTTAGTTATTTCACCCCAATTTTTTATTACATTAACGAAAACTATGAATAATTTCTAGTCAAAATTGATGTCTGTATAGGTAAGGGGAATAAAAAATAGCGGATGTTTCATTCGGAGCTATATATCTTAAAAAAAAGGAACAACACAAGAAAACCTAAGAGAACGTCATTTAAAGAAGAGTAAATTTGCTAAAATATGAGCCCTAATAGAGTTCCTTACGTTAAATAGTTTTCGAGATATAGTTTTTTAAAAGCAAAATTTTATAAAAATATTGTATGGGACGTACTAAAAGATCAGTAGCTAGTGAATTTATTTTGAAAAATTGATATCTCAAAAACCATTTGACATACAGATGTCTATTATCACTCAAATTAAAGCTAGTTTAATAAGCTATAAAGTAGTTTATGATGTTTATCTTCGTAGGAGTAATAGTTAATAAGAGAACATCATTTAAAATAGAGTCAATTTTTTATAACATGAGCCCTAATAGAATTGTTCACCTTCAATAGTACCCGAGATATAGTATTTTAAAAAGTACCATTTCAACATAAAAGGAGGAAAGATTAAATGAATTTATTAAAAAAAATTTATTATAGGAAACTTAAGATTTTTTTTTCGTGAAAACGATTATTTTTTTTACTATGCTTATTATAAAAATTTCTATCGGGTATTTTATTGTACAAGAGCCCAAGATTTAGGCTCTTTATTTAACCCTATTTTTGGATTCATTTTTTGAAAATTATGTATAATTTCCAATCCATTTTGACGAGTCTGATAAATATAGTTAGAGGAACAAAAGATGACGGCTATTTCAAAACTTTAAAAAATAATAATGTTTAATTCGAAGTACCATATCGCTAAAGCTACCAACAACGCAAGAAAACCTATCATTTAAATTAGAGTGGATTCGCTAAACTATGATCCCCAATCACGCACAATAATCTCCGAGATAGTTTTTTAAAAAGCTACATTTCATAATAAACCTACAGAAAAATGAGTAGTTACTAGGTTTTGGAGGAAATATATATATATCAGTAACCGTGAGACGCACGCATGTCTATTAGCACTTAGACTAAAGCTAGTTTAATATACTATAACTCAGTTTGTAATGAATATTTTTGTAGTAGTAGTTTTCATGAAATTTCTCAAAATGATTTCTCAGGAAAAAAAGAAATGGTTTTGTAAAATACTTTATCTCAGGGACTACTAAATTAACTATAAACTCATATTATAGAAACTTTACTCTACTTTAAATGACATGCTATGAAGTTTTTCATGTATGATGGACATAGAGCTTCCAATGAAAATTTAGAGCAAATTTTAGTTTTTTTTCTAGAAAAATAAACGCGTAATCGTAAATACTTTAATATTTAATTTTTGATGACATTTACTGCATTCTTTGATTAGTTAAAGTAAAAGCTGACAAAAATTTCTGAATGGATATAAGCACAATTTTTTTTTCTAAAATAACAAAATTGATTTTGTCGTATCTTCGAAATAGCCACAATTTTTACTTTCTCAAACTATAGTTGTCAGAGTATTCAATTTTGACTAGTAATTATAGATAGCTTTTATTAAACTACTTTAAAATTGGGATTAAATAACTTTTACCTAAATAGTAGCTGTCAAATTACTACCATAGCATTTCGCGATACATAGACTTACGATTCAGGGACCTCAAAACGTATATTTCGAAATTTTTCACAGGTGCAATACTATATATTCTTTTTCTACCTTACTACATATTCTATATGCAGGTAAGTGAAAATAATATTTAAAATAATAATCTACCTAGCAAATGAGAAGGGGAATGCGTAAGTAGTATAGGTTACCGTGAAGGGGTAAGTGAGGAAAGAGGTAATAGGAATAGGAGATGGTCGGAAGATCGTGACCTTTAAAAGATTTCAATAGAAGCCCCCTTAGACTGATCCGGTCTGCTCGAGTCTATTAACTCTGGCCCCACCTTCCCCAATTTCCTCTCCTTAGCTGACCATTTCCGATCCCTATTCTTTGAGTAAATTGCTAGATCCCAGCTTTGAATCAGTTGAAATCGGAGTTATTCGGGATGTAAAACAAATTTTAAGGTTCTGAACTTTCATTTGACTGATATACTAACTTCTACCTTATTATTTTCAGAATTCAATCTTATGAAGTTATTTTTTAACTTTTAAATATTCATTAAATGTTTAAAAATAATTTAAAAATCAAATTCAACAAGGAATGACGAAAAATACTGAAAAAAAAGTCTTCCAAGCATATAGATACTTACCATTTCTAATGAGCTAGTAGGTACTCATTTACCAATATTTTAAGAAATTTGAATAATTTATATTTTTTAATGAATCAAATAGAGTTAGCCTGAAAAGTACATAATTTAATAATCATTGTAATAATAATAAAATAATAATAATAAAAATAAAAATTACATTAACAGATATTGACAGAAAAAATTTAATTCTTTAATAGTAAATTTTGTAAATAAGTTGTTTATCTATTTCTATTAAATAAACTTTGAACTATAAACAAATTATAATAACATAATTCAATTATAATAACTAAAGCGTGGTAGTATTATGTTTAGTATAATATAATATAAAAAAAAAAAATTAAATCTGTACCACTAGAACCCATAAAGGGTCCAGGGGTGCAGTACTGTAACTATATCAACGGTTATGAATGGAGGTAATTTGTTCAGAATCACACTCCACCGCCAGTTTTATCTCTAATAAGTGGGCCCACTCATGAGGCTGAGGTTGCCCGAACCTCAGGGTTAACTCACGGCTACTGTAAAAGAATAAATAATTATCTTTTATTGTCAGATTCGAACCCAGATCCTTGAAGTTATTAGTGCTTTTTTTAAAAAAATTGATAATATGTTCATTTGTGAAACTATAAATAGAATGATATCCTGATTCATAGTAGTTAATTTGTTTTTTTATTCTCACCTTAGTATGGTTACACTCCCTGACTTCATACGCCTCGATATGTCACTGAAACTTACACAAAAGTATGTACACTTTTATGGGAAAATATTCTTATCAAAAAAGTCAATAAAGCTCATTTTTTCTGGTTTATTAAAAATGTGCAAAAACAAATTTTTCCAGTATTAAACTGAAAATGGCCGAAGCAATTTGAAAAAAAAAATTTCAGGGAACAAACCTACTTTTAAAATCTAAAATTTGTACCCTAATTTACGTTGGTATTGACTTGATCGAAATATCTTTTGATGGATAGTTTAATACAGGATAACAACTAAAAAAAACTCACTTTTTCCCAATGCCGAACGTCTGTAAGAGTGGGTCTACTCACAAATATAGTTTGATGGGAGAGCCCATTGAGGTTCATTCGTTTATAGGTACTTAAGTAAAAGAAACCACAATCATCATGATAAGACACATTTCATTTTGAAGGATTTTTTGACACACAAGGATTTTTGGACGTTATCGGCCATAACTCGCTCCCTGTTCGTCCGATCGCCTTCATTCTTGCGGCATTCGATTCAGCATCAACTTTTCTACAAGAAACACCCCTTTGCGCTTTCTAGAGCCCGTAGTTTAGGAGCTACAAAATAATTTGGACGTTTTCGGTCATAACTCGCTCCCTGTTCATCTGATTGCCTTCATTCTTGCGACATTCGATTCAGCATCAAATTTTCTTGCACCACTGCGCATCGCTTTCCATAATATAATATGAAATAAGTAAATAAAGAACCCTTCAATTGCATCCCAAACTCTCCAATTCAATCCCATATCACAGTCCTCGAAGAATGGTGTCGTAACTGAAGGAACCTTTAAATTCCTCTTGTATCCAATCCTTACAATCCAAAATCCTTCGTAAAGTCCTAAATGCTCTCTACTTTGTCACAAATAAAATCATCCACAAAGACCTTAATGTTCCATATGTAACTGATCTAGCCCGAACCAGATATTACTCCTTCCATTATAAACTCCCTAGCCATCCACCACTAGTTTTTAACCTTTCTTCCTCTTCCATTCCTGACAATCCTCCGAGGCGGCTGAAAATAAGATGGCCACGAAACCTGCTAATGTAAAATGTCATTAGTGTGCTACCAATGGGTAGTTTCTCTACACGCCTGTAACACTCTAACTAAGATCAAATTTACGGGATGTATATAAATAAATGTACTGTAAATTTTGATAAAGATAGGAAAAAAAAAGAAAATTCATTTTCAATTCAATTCAAATACCATTAGCCTAGTTCTTCCCTTAGCGTGTTAATTATTAATAAGAAATATCAGTAAATTAGATGAAATATTAAATCCTTAATACGGGCTAAGGTGGAGGAGGAAATGGGGATGGAGAAGGCGAGTCAACCTCTTTTAGGATTTTATCCAAGTCGGGAGATAAGCTTTTTCCAACCTTATTAATCCACTTTCATACCATCTTTTATCTCTGATTACATTTCATACTTCAACAATTTTCATTTTTATTTAAATTTTTTTGTGAAAAACTTTAAATAAATTTTGAGAAATATATAGATAATTTCATAATCTTAACACTACCTTGAGACTGGCTAATATTGCATAAATAATAAAATTGTAATTAGTTAAGTCTCAAAACATTTTTATTCTATTTAAAAGTCCGATGTTTCAGCCAATTCGGCCATCCTCAGTGGCAATCTATAACAATCAGCTTTTATTATACATATGGTCCTCAACTATTCCAAAGCAAATAACATATTACTTATAGTTTATCTTACCTTAATGCATTTTTAGAACTAAATCATTAAAAAAAAACAATTAAAAATTACCCTAATTAGTCCATTTTCACTGTAAAATAATAATTAAAATTATTTATCAGTCATCTTTGTTAAAAATATATCACAACTTATCAACGTCGGACTTATAAATAGTTTAAAAAATTGTTGAGACTTAAATGGATAAAATTTTATTATTTAAACAAAAAACAGATAATTTTGTTAAAAGACGATACATATAGAATTAGTATTAAAACATATTTAATTTATTTATCCTTTAAAAGCTCTATTACCCTATAAGCTCGAAAAAAATCAACAAAATATTTTGGTGACATTTTATCACAACAATCATTTTGAAGAATATTTATATTCTCTTTTCCTAACTTAAAAAGTCCATTCAAAATGTCTGTATAAATTTACGTTATTTTTTAAAATATTTCCTATTCCTCCTAACATATGCAAAGAAAAATCTGAAAATGAATGATTTAATTAATTATATATGTGCATATAGAAAAAGAAATGTCTCTTTACCTTTTTTGTTAATTTTAATAAGAAATATAATTTCTAAATACGGATATTTTCGGAGTAATTTGACTTTAGAATTAATTTGTAATTAAGTAACCATCTATTATTTACATATCTAAAATACTTAATGCTCACTTTTTATATAAATTAAATTTTCGTCAAGTTCTAATATATCCGGAGACAAAAACAGTATTATGCATTAATAACTTTATTCCAAAATGGCTGATCTACAAATTTAATTATGGAATCGTGGGTTTGTTAAATATTGTTATACATATACAAAATTGTTGTCCGCGTCCGGAGTTGAAGGGTTCCATAATAGAGGAGTTGAACTATTTTAATTAGGATAAGACTTATCTAATATCAAAGATTACTTGTTTATGCATTGATATAGTTATTTCATCAAACTCTTTAGAACTCTTTTAAGAAAATAGAATTTTTTTTTTTTTTATGACCCTACTCTTAGTCATTTCTGACAGGGTACCACCCTATTCTAACGCTACGGTGGGGGGTCAGGTTTTCATTTCGTGGGACCGCCACAGAAATAAAAGTCGACCCTATGCCAGATTCGAACCGGTGCCCCAGCAGTTCCCTGGTTGCAAAGACCCACACCTGAGCTTCCTGAGCTAAAGACGGCCTTTTTGAGACTTGATTATTTCGATCAGTAACCGTTTATTTCTGCTGAAACCTCGATTTAGAAATTTTGCACGGTCTTTTATTTATTTATTTTTCAGGCTTTTCTTCCAGCTAGGCGATTCGGGTGATATCAGCTGTAGAAGCAACGCATATCTGTGTATTTTTCTACGATTGCAAAATTTCTAACCATATATTCCATAAACAGGTAAGTGAAAATAAAAATATTTTAAAAAAGTGAAAATATCCGATTTTCTTCTTACATCTCGACCATTAATTGTGTATACCTTTGTAAAATAAATATTAAAATTTTATTTAGTTATCTGAAAATATTTTTTTATTAAATAATAACTTATAATCATAAAACACAATAAAAAATAATATAGAATAGCGATGAAAACATGGCTGAAGTAAAGACCTCCAACCGATATCTGGAATGATGTCAGTTAGCAAAACGAGAACTTGAACATATCTCTGACAGGCTAATTAGAAATCTGACAGTTATTAACGAAGGCTTCTCTCGTGTATGGTCGCTCCAGTTGACATTCATTCCAACCTCAATACAGAAATATTTCAAAAAACATTTACTGAGAACTCTCAACAGGAACGGACTGTTCATTATTTATAAGTATTTGTCAAACATATTATAATTGATAACTGTTTTTAAAAGTGAATTTAATAATATTCCAAATTTTTTTATATATTTTTATTTTATAAGTATTATTATTATATAACTAACAGCAGACCAACCCCCATTATACAACTCTTCATTTAATTTTACTACTCGTTGCTCAAATTGTATAACTATAATTACTTTGTTTTCTGTAGTTAAAAATGTATTATTTTTTAAAAAGGGTGGGTACTCTGTCTAGATTTTTTAAACGCAATATGCGTTCTTTATTATTTGAACTCAATTTTTTACGAACAAAAAATTCACACAGTGAAAATATGTAAAATAAAATATTACATAGTGGTTACTAAAACCTTTTATAAATATATTTAAAAATAGAAATAACACGACACAACCAATCTAGACCAAACTTGGGAGTGGTTTAAGACTCTATAAAAGGCACAAACCGAATCTAATTAAACAAATTAGAACCGAAGATATAAAATTGAACGTTTTTTTAAAAAAATCTTTATTTTAAACCTATATTTCGTCCTTGTAAGGGCATTTTAAATTTAAATATATGAGAAAAGAGCGGACATTCAGCTTTTTGACGGTTGTAGTGATGCAGGTATTGGATAAACTGCAGAGGAGCTATGAGCGATAAAATGAACAATGGGCATCAGAAGAAAAACAAATCCTTCCAAATAAAAAATGCTCATTAATTTCTTATAAAAACGCTATTTAAAGGTTTCAATCTGGACATACGGAGTTGAGCTTTGATGATCCACTAAACCTTTGGATTCATCTTGTATCCAATACTTACAATCCAAAATCGTTCATAAAATACTTAATGCTCCTTACTTACAAATAATATCACAAATAATATCATCCATAAATTCCTTAATGTTCCGTATATAACCGAACTAGATATCAATCCTTACATTATAAACTCCCTAACCATTAAAACCCTCTAGTTTCTAACCTTGCTTCTTCTTTTATTCCTGGCGATCCTCTGAGGCGCCTGAAAAGAAGATGGCCTCGAAACCTTTTAGTGTAGAAATATGATGCTATCAATCAGTACTTTCTCTGTATGTCTGTATCACTCCATTTTGATCTTACATCAAATTTACTTAATGTGTTTTTATGTAAACTTAGTAGTAAACTGCAATAAATATCTAAAAAAAAAGTTTCAGACGACGCTAAAAAAATAATAAAATTTGGTTTTTCTAAAAAAAAAAAAAATGTTGACCTACTTAACTAAAATTCTTATAAGATTTTTTTTTAAATTTTTGGTGAGTAAAAAATTATTTAATAAAATAAGTAATATTGTTCTCTTAAAGACAGACATCAATTGGTACAAAATAACCGTAAAAAAAGTATACTTTTGAGTTGTGTACCAAAATTGTTTAATTTTAGATTCAATATATATATATACTGTAGTTAGAACATTTAGTACCACCAAAATTCATGTCCGTGTTAAGTGTTATAGAAACTAGTTTTTCCATTAATTTACGGATTTTATGAATCGGATTATTGTACTGTTATGGCAAAACAAAATAAAAGCCTAAATCCATGACAGCATAAATATCAGTTTTTCCAACATAGCAATCTTCATTGCTTCAAGTAGGGGGAAAGTATTTCTTTTTTAAAGTTTGTCAAATGAAGAAGTATGAAAATGACCCAGAGGACCAGAGCTGAGGAAATTGGCTTCTGCCTTATCATAATATTCAAAAGGATAATAAAACTTGAGGGAATACTTCTTCATCATCTCGAGGAATCTCGGAGAATTACGCAGAAATCCCAAAGGAAACCCAAAGTTTTTTTTTATTTGTTTTAATTAAATTAACGTTCATATAATGTAATATTCTAACGATTAAA